>NW_024056360.1:0-181893 GCF_013401445.1 Tripterygium wilfordii | reverse complement strand
TATTTTGTAATCATCAAAAGGGGAGAATGTTGAATATATGTTTGAGTGATTACAACGGCATGTTTTGATTGAACTTTAATCTATTGACTGTATTGAGAAACCTAGGTGCATATGCCTACTTGATTAGTTTAGGAATTCAAGACTTATATTAAACTAGTTCAATTGTGCTTATTTGATGATTTGATTATTGAACTAACGTGGACTAATTGCAAGAAACCCTAAAACGGTTTACATAGCATGTCTTGAGTATGATTTGTGTGTAGGGTGACCAAAACGTAAATTGGTCCTAATGTCATCCTTGACCAACATTAGTGAAGGCTTAATCAGTGTCAAACATGATTAAGAAAGTCAATTTCGTGGTCAACATAAGTCAAGTTTTGCCAAATGTCTTGGAGCTTAATTGGGATCAATTGAAGTAAAATTAACTTTCTAGTCAAAGTCAGAATCGACGGACGTGACGTGGCAGCTGACATGGCATTAATGACATGGCATTGATGACATGGCAAAGAAGACAAGTTAACCATAGTTACATCTTAACTAGAAGACTTGGAGCCAAAAAGAGAAGAGAAGGAAAAGTTAATTTGAAAGGAGGAGACAAGAGGTACAACAAGTCTTATGACAAGTTTTTCTCTTCACATGTGTGGGAAGCTTTATTTCAAAACCATTTCTCTTTCCCACCAAGACACTCCACATCCAATGGATCATATTCTCTCTACATCAAAATCACATTTTAATCCAATGGCCAAAGATTCAAGCTTATTCTTATCTCTCCTACTTTACATCCTATGGCCAAAATTGAATCTTCATTTGATCCAAAGGCCATCATTTATTCCACCTAAGAGACAAACTTTTCTCAAGTCAATTGTTGTATCTTTCAAGATGGCCTCTAAAGTCTATATCCATCAAAAGCCATGATTTACTCCACCTAAAAGACAAACTTTTCTCAAGTCAATTGTTGTATCTTTCAAGGTGGCCTCCAAAGTCTATATCCATCCAAAAAGCCATTTATTTCTTCCTACCAAAAAAGACTTGTTGTAATCATTTTCACACTTCTCTAAGCCTTCTAACGTCTATAATGATCCAAGGGTCCATATCTTTCATATCAAATCCAATGGCCCTCATTTCATGAGCTTACACTCCACAATTTTCTATATAAACTAACTCTTTGTCTATGGTGCATACACTTGGCCGAAAATTACACTCTCTCTCTCTAGTGTTCTTCATCTTCTAAGCTTTTATTCTTTCACTCATTCATTCCTTGATTACATACTTGATTTTGAAGAGAGATCATACACACTAGCCAAGTAAAGTTTTATTGTTACTCTTGAGCCTTTCTTACTTGATTCTTATCATTTCCTCAAGAGCCATTCTCTTACTTGAACAATCTGATTTCCAGAACATAAATTGAGCCTGAACACTTACAAATCCAGCTACTAAAGAGCCAGCCTTTGAGCCTAAACTTATCTTATACCCGGCTATTCTTAGAGCCATTTTTGAGCTTGTATTTTGTTGATTAAGTTAGTGTGGTGAGCTACAAACCACACGGTGTGTAGAGTTTGGTGCGGTGAGCTATAAACCACACGGTGTGTAAAGTTTGGTGTTTGAGCTACAAAAACACTGGTTGTATGAGTTCCGCTTGACTCGGTTGAACAAGCTATAGTGGAGTGTTTGAAATTCCCAAGTGGGACTTGGGGAGTGGAGTAGGCTTGGGTTAAGCCGAACCACTATAAATCTCTTGCCTCTTTTACTTTCCAGCAATTTCAATTAGCATTGCATTCTCATATCATACATACTTGAAATTGATCATTTAGGTTGCTAGAGTCAAGCTTGTTCAATTAATTGTCAAATCTGATTTTGTGCCCTAATTATATTGTTTTACAAGTGACATATACATACTTGATCATCTTGCTTGGTTCTTGATCTTAAAGTTATCTATCTTGCTTATATCAATTGTCCTTGACTTGCTTGAGCTTATTTGATTGCTTTGTGCTCAAATCTGCCATTAGGAGACCATACAATCATATTAGGATTTTATATGTGATTTGCTCGAATTGATTGTTCTACTTGATTATATACATCTACACTAGTACTCAATTTGGTATTTAGCTTCCGCTTAGGGTGAAACTAAAAAAAGGTGACCTAGTCTAAAATTGACTAAGGACACAATTCACCCCCCCTCTTGTGGTGCCATCCGATCCAACACACTTGTCTATCCATAGAATTGACCATTCCTAAGGTTTCAAATTGGAAGGTTATACTCTATTTAGTGCTCTTAGAAGTCTTCACTTGCTAGTTTAGCTTTTGGATAACATTTCGTTAGGAAAAGCCAATAGACCAAGTTAAGTTCAAAATTGCACGAAACGAGAAAAACTTTCTATGCATAGAATTGAGCATTCCTAAGGTTTCAAATTGGACCGTTATACTCTATTTAGTGTTCTTAGAGTCTTAACTTGCTAGTTTAGCTTTTGGACAACGTTTCGTTAGGTAAAGAAGCAATAGACCAAGTTAAGTTCAAAATTGCACGAAACGTCAAAAACTTGTCTCTGCATAGAATTGAGCATTCCTAAGGCATCAAATTGGACCGTTATACTCTATTTAGTGTTCTTAGAAGTCTTAACTTGCTAGTTTAGCTTTGGATAACATTTCGTTAGGAAAGAAGCCAATAGACCAAGTTAAGTTCAAAATTGCACGAAACGAGAAAACTTGTCTATGCATAGAATTGAGCATTCCTAAGGTCAAATTGGACCGTTATACTCTATTTAGTGTCTTAGAAGTCTTAACTTGCTAGTTTAGCTTTTGGATAACATTGTTAGGAAAGAAGCCAATAGACCAAGTTAAGTTCAAAATTGCACGAAACGTGAAAAACTTGTCTATGCATAGAATTGAGCATTCCTAAGGCATCAAATTGGACCGTTATACTCTATTTAGTGTTCTTAGAAGTCTTAACTTGCTAGTTTAGTCTTTGGATAACATTTGTTAGGAAAGAAGCCAATAGACCAAGTTAAGTTCAAAATTGCACGAAACGTGAAAAACTTGTCTATGCATAGAATTGAGCATTCCTAAGGCATCAAATTGGACCGTTATACTCTATTTAGTGTTCTTAGAAGTCTTAACTTGCTAGTTTAGCTTTTGGACAACGTTTCGTTAGGTAAAGAAGCCAATAGACCAAGTTAAGTTCAAAATTGCACGAAACGAGAAAAACTGTCTATGCATAGAATTGAGCATTCCTAAGGTTTCAAATTGACTGTTATACTCTTTTAGTGTTCTTAGAAGTCTTAACTTGCTAGTTTAGCTTTTGGACAAAGTTTCGTTAGGTAAAGAAGCCAATAGACCAAGTTAAGTTCAAAATTGCACGAAACGTGAAAAACTTGTCTATGCATAGAATTGAGCATTCCTAAGGCATCAAATCGGACCGTTATACTCTATTTAGTGTTCTTAGAAGTCTTAACTTGCTAGTTTAGCTTTTGGACAACGTTTCGTTAGGTAACGAAGCCATAGACCAAGTTAAGTTCAAAATTGCAGAAAACGTGAAAAACTTGTCTATGGATAGAATTGAGCATTCCTAAGGCATCAAATTGGACCGTTATACTCTATTTAGTGTTCTTAGAAGTCTTAACTTGTTAGTTTAGTCTTTGGATAACGTTTCGTTAGGAAAGAAGCCAATAGACCAAGTTAAGTTCAAAATTGCACGAAATGAGAAAACTTGTCTATGCATAGAATTGAGCATTCCTAAGGTTTCAAATTGGACCGTTATACTCTATTTAGTTTCTCTTAGAAGTCTTAACTTGCTAGTTTAGCTTTTGGACAACGTTTCGTTAGGAAAGAAGCCAATAGACCAAGTTAAGTTCAAAATTGCACGAAACGAGAAAAACTTGTCTATGCATAGAATTGAGCATTCCTAAGGTTTCAAAGTTGACTGTTATACTCTATTTAGTGTTCTTAGAAGTCTTAACTTGCTAGTTTAGCTTTTGGACAACGTTTCGTTAGGTAAAGAAGCCAATAGACCAAGTTAAGTTCAAAATTGCACGAAACGTGAAAAACTTGTCTATGCATAGAATTGAGCATTCCTAAGGCATCAAATTGGACCGTTATACTCTATTTAGTGTTCTTAGAAGTCTTAACTTGCTAGTTTAGCTTTTGGACAACGTTTCGTTAGGTAAAGAAGCCAATACCAAGTTAAGTTCAAAATTGCACGAAACGTGAAAAACTTGTATGCATAGAATTGAGCATTCCTAAGGCATCAAATTGGACCGTTATACTCTATTTAGTGTTCTTAGAAGTTTAACTTGCTAGTTTAGCTTTTGGATAACATTTCGTTTGGAAAGAAGCCAATAGACCAAGTTAAGTTCAAAATTGCACGAAACGGAAAAACTTGTCTATGCATAGAATTGAGCATTCCTAAGGTCAAATTGGACCGTTATACTCTATTTAGTGTCTTAGAAGTCTTAACTTGCTAGTTTAGCTTTTGGAAACATTTCGTTAGGAAAGAAGCCAATAGACCAAGTTAAGTTCAAAATTGCACGAAACGAGAAAAACTTGTCTATGCATAGAATTGAGCATTCCTAAGGTCAAATTGGACCGTTATACTCTATTAGTGTTCTTAGAAGTCTTAACTTGCTAGTTTAGCTTTTGGACAACGTTTCGTTAGGTAAAGAAGCCAATAGACCAAGTTAAGTTCAAAATTGCACGAAACGTGAAAAACTTGTCTATGCATAGAATTGAGCATTCCTAAGGCATCAAATTGGACCGTTATACTCTATTTAGTGTTCTTAGAAGTCTTAACTTGCTAGTTTAGCTTTGGACAACATTTCGTTAGGAAAGAAGCCAATAGACCAAGTTAAGTTCAAAATTGCACGAAACGAGAAAAACTTGTCTATGCATAGAATTGAGCATTCCTAAGGTCAAATTGGACCGTTATACTCTATTTAGTGTCTTAGAAGTCTTAACTTGCTAGTTTAGCTTTTGGACAACATTTCGTTAGGAAAGAAGCCAATAGACCAAGTTAAGTTCAAAATTGCACGAAACGTGAAAAACTTGTCTATGCATAGAATTGAGCATTCCTAAGGCATCAAATTGGACCGTTATACTCTATTTAGTGTTCTTAGAAGTCTTAACTTGCTAGTTTAGCTTTGGACAACGTTTCGTTAGGTAAAGAAGCCAATAGACCAAGTTAAGTTCAAAATTGCACGAAACGTGAAAAACTTGTCTATGCATAGAATTGAGCATTCCTAAGGCATCAAATTGGACCGTTATACTCTATTTAGTGTTCTTAGAAGTCTTAACTTGCTAGTTTAGCTTTTGGACAACTTTCGTTAGGAAAGAAGCCAATAGACCAAGTTAAGTTCAAAATTGCACGAAACGTGAAAAACTTGTCTATGCATAGAATTGAGCATTCCTAAGGCATCAAATTGGACCGTTATACTCTATTTAGTGTTCTTAGAAGTCTTAACTTGCTAGTTTAGCTTTTGGACAACGTTTCGTTAGGTAAAGAAGCCAATAGACCAAGTTAAGTTCAAAATTGCACGAAACGAGAAAACTTGTCTATGCATAGAATTGAGCATTCCTAAGGTCAAATTGACCGTTATACTCTATTTAGTGTTCTTAGAAGTCTTAACTTGCTAGTTTAGCTTTTGGACAACGTTTCGTTAGGTAAAGAAGCCAATAGACCAAGTTAAGTTCAAAATTGCACGAAACGTGAAAAACTTGTCTATGCATAGAATTGAGCATTCCTAAGGCATCAAATTGGACCGTTATACTCTATTTAGTGTTCTTAGAAGTCTTAACTTGCTAGTTTAGCTTTTGGACAACGTTTCGTTAGGTAAAGAAGCCAATAGACCAAGTTAAGTTCAAAATTGCACGAAACGAGAAAAACTTGTCTATGCATAGAATTGAGCATTCCTAAGGCATCAAATTGGACCGTTATACTCTATTTAGTGTTCTTAGAAGTCTTAACTTGCTAGTTTAGCTTTGGACAACGTTTCGTTAGGAAAGAAGCCAATAGACCAAGTTAAGTTCAAAATTGCACGAAACGAGAAAAACTTGTCTATGCATAGAATTGAGCATTCCTAAGGTCAAATTGGACCGTTATACTCTATTTAGTGTTCTTAGAAGTCTTAACTTGCTAGTTTAGCTTTTGGACAACGTTTCGTTAGGAAAGAAGCCAATAGACCAAGTTAAGTTCAAAATTGCACGAAACGAGAAAAACTTGTCTATGCATAGAATTGAGCATTCCTAAGGTCAAATTGACCGTTATACTCTATTTAGTGTTCTTAGAAGTCTTAACTTGCTAGTTTAGCTTTTGGACAACGTTTCGTTAGGTAAAGAAGCCAATAGACCAAGTTAAGTTCAAAATTGCACGAAACGTGAAAAACTTGTCTATGCATAGAATTGAGCATTCCTAAGGCATCAAATTGGACCGTTATACTCTATTTAGTGTTCTTAGAAGTCTTAACTTGCTAGTTTAGCTTTTGGACAACGTTTCGTTAGGTAAAGAAGCCATAGACCAAGTTAAGTTCAAAATTGCAGAAACGTGAAAAACTTGTCTATGCATAGAATTGAGCATTCCTAAGGCATCAAATTGGACCGTTATACTCTATTTAGTGTTCTTAGAAGTCTTAACTTGCTAGTTTAGCTTTTGGACAACGTTTCGTTAGGTAAAGAAGCCAATAGACCAAGTTAAGTTCAAAATTGCACGAAACGTAAAAACTTGTCTATGCATAGAATTGAGCATTCCTAAGGTCAAATTGGACCGTTATACTCTATTTAGTGTTCTTAGAAGTCTTAACTTGCTAGTTTAGCTTTTGGACAACGTTTCGTTAGGTAAAAAGCCAATAGACCAAGTTAAGTTCAAAATTGCACGAAACGTGAAAAACTTGTCTATGCATAGAATTGAGCATTCCTAAGGTCAAATTGGACCGTTATACTCTATTTAGTGTTCTTAGAAGTCTTAACTTGCTAGTTTAGCTTTTGGACAACGTTTCGTTAGGTAAAGAAGCCAATAGACCAAGTTAAGTTCAAAATTGCACGAAACGTGAAAAACTTGTCTATGCATAGAATTGAGCATTCCTAAGGCATCAAATTGGACCGTTATACTCTATTTAGTGTTCTTAGAAGTCTTAACTTGCTAGTTTAGCTTTTGGACAACGTTTCGTTAGGAAAAGAAGCCAATAGACCAAGTTAAGTTCAAAATTGCACGAAACGTGAAAAACTTGTCTATGCATAGAATTGAGCATTCCTAAGGTCAAATTGGACCGTTATACTCTATTTAGTGTTCTTAGAAGTCTTAACTTGCTAGTTTAGCTTTTGGACAACGTTTCGTTAGGTAAAGAAGCCAATAGACCAAGTTAAGTTCAAAATTGCACGAAACGTGAAAAACTTGTCTATGCATAGAATTGAGCATTCCTAAGGCATCAAATTGGACCGTTATACTCTATTTAGTGTTCTTAGAAGTCTTAACTTGCTAGTTTAGCTTTGGACAACGTTTCGTTAGGTAAAGAAGCCAATAGACCAAGTTAAGTTCAAAATTGCACGAAACGTGAAAAACTTGTCTATGCATAGAATTGAGCATTCCTAAGGCATCAAATTGGACCGTTATACTCTATTTAGTGTTCTTAGAAGTCTTAACTTGCTAGTTTAGCTTTTGGACAACGTTTCGTTAGGTAAAGAAGCCAATAGACCAAGTTAAGTTCAAAATTGCACGAAACGAAAAACTTGTCTATGCATAGAATTGAGCATTCCTAAGGCATCAAATTGACCGTTATACTCTATTTAGTGTTCTTAGAAGTCTTAACTTGCTAGTTTAGCTTTTGGACAACGTTTCGTTAGGTAAAGAAGCCAATAGACCAAGTTAAGTTCAAAATTGCACGAAACGTGAAAAACTTGTCTATGCATAGAATTGAGCATTCCTAAGGCATCAAATTGGACCGTTATACTCTATTTAGTGTTCTTAGAAGTCTTAACTTGCTAGTTTAGCTTTTGGACAACGTTTCGTTAGGTAAAGAAGCCATACACCAAGTTAAGTTCAAAATTGCAGAAAACGTGGAAAACTTGTCTATGCATAGAATTGAGCATTCCTAAGGCATAAAATTGGACCGTTATACTCTATTTAGTGTTCTTAGAAGTCTTAACTTGCTAGTTTAGTCTTTCGATAACATTTCGTTAGGTAAAGAAGCCAATAGACCAAGTTAAGTTCAAAATTGCACGAAACGAGAAAAGCTTGTCTATGCATAGAATTGAGCATTCCTAAGGTTTCAAATTGGACCGTTATACTCTATTTAGTGTTCTTAGAAGTCTTAACTTTCTAGTTTAGCTTTTGGACAACGTTTCGTTAGGTAGAGAAGCCAATAGACCAAGTCAAGTTCAAAATTGCACGAAACGAGAAAAACTTGTCTATGCATAGAATTGAGCATTTTTAAGGTTTCAAAGTTGACTGTTATACTCTATTTAGTGTTCTTAGAAGTCTTAACTTGCTAGTTTAGCTTTTGGACAAAGTTTCGTTAGGTAAAGAAGCCAATAGACCAAGTTAAGTTGAAAATTGCACGAAACGTGAAAAACTTGTCTATGCATAGAATTGAGCATTCCTAAGGCATCAAATCGGACCGTTATACTCTATTTAGTGTTCTTAGAAGTCTTAACTTGCTAGTTTAGCTTTGGACAACGTTTCGTTAGGTAAAGAAGCCATACACCAAGTTAAGTTCAAAATTGCAGAAAACGAGAAAAACTTGTCTATGCATAGAATTGAGCACTCCTAAGGCATCAAATTGACCGTTATACTCTATTTAGTGTTCTTAGCAGTTAAAACTAGCTAGTTTAGTCTTTGGATAACATTTCGTTAGGAAAAGAAGCCAAATAGACCAAGTTAAGTTCAAAATTGCACGAAACGAGAAAACACTTGTCTATGCATAGAATTGACCATTCCTAAGGTTTCAAATTGGACCGTTATACTCTATTTAGTGCTCTTAGAAGTCTTCACTTGCTAGTTTAGCTTTTGGATAACATTTCGTTAGGAAAAGAAGCCAATAGACCAAGTTAAGGTCAAAATTACAACGAAACGAGAAAAATTTTCTATGCATAGAATTGAGCATTCCTAAGGTTTGAAATTGGACCGTTTATACTCTAGTTAGTGTTCTTAGAAGTCTTAACTTGCTAGTTTAGCTTTTGGACAACGTTTCGTTAGATAAAGAAGCCAATAGACCAAGTTAAGTTCAAAATTGCACGAAACGTGAAAAACTTGTCTATGCATAGAATTGAGCATTCCTAAGGCATCAAATTGGACCGTTATACTCTATTTAGTGTTCTTAGAAGTCTCAACTTGCTAGTTTAGTCTTTAGATAACATTTCGTTAGGAAAAGAAGCCAATAGACCAAGTTAAGTTCAAATTGCACGAAACGAGAAAAACTTGTCTATGCATAGAATTGAGCATTCCTAAGGTTTCAAATTGGACCATTATACTCTATTTAGAGCTCTTAGAAGTCTTCACTTGCTAGTTTAGCTTTTGGATAACATTATGTTAGGAAAAGAAGCCAATAGACCAAGTTAAGTTCAAAATTGCACGAAACGTGAAAACTTGTCTATGCATAAAATTGAGCATTCCTAAGGCATCAAATTGGACCGTTATACTCTATTTAGTGTTCTTAGAAGTCTTAACTTGCTAGTTTAGTCTTTAGATAACTTTTTGTTAGGAAAAGAGGCCAATAGACCAAGTTAAGTTCAAATTGCACGAAACGTGAAAAACTTGTCTATGCATAGAATTGAGCATTCCTAAGGTTTCAAATTGGACCGTTATACTCTATTTAGTGCTCTTAGAAGTCTTCACTTGCTAGTTTAGCTTTTGGATAACATTTCGTTAGAAAAGAAGCCAATAGACCAGGTTAAATTCAAAATTGCAGGAAACGAGAAAAACTTTTCTATGCACAGAATTTGAGCATTCCTAAGGTTTCAAATTGGACCGTTATACTCTATTTAGTGTTCTTGGAAGTCTTAACTTGCTAGTTTAGCTTTTGGACAACGTTTCGTTAGGTAAAGAAGCCAATAGACCAAGTTAAGTTCAAAATTGCACGAAACGAGAAAAACTTGTCTATGCATAGAATTGAGCATTCCTAGGTTTCAAAGTTGACTGTTATACTCTAATTAGTGTTCTTAGAAGTCTTAACTTGCTAGTTTAGCTTTTGGACAAAGTTTCGTTAGGTAAAGAAGCCAATAGACCAAGTTAAGTTCAAGATTGCACGAAACGTGAAAAACTTGTCTATGCATAGAATTGAGCATTCCTAAGGCATCAAATCGGACCGTTATACTCTATTTAGTGTTCTTAGAAGTCTTAACTTACTAGTTTAGCTTTTGGACAAACGTTTCGTTAGGTAAAGAAGCCATACACCAAGTTAAGTTCAAAATTGCAGAAAACGTGAAACACTTGTCTATGCATAGAATTGAGCATTCTAAGGCATCAAATTGGACCGTTATACTCTATTTAGTGTTCTTATAAGTCTTAACCTGCTAGTTTAGTCTTTGGATAACATTTCGTTGGGAAAGAAGCCAATAGACCAAGTTAAGTTCAAAATTGCACGGAACGAAAAAAACTTGTCTATGCATAGAATTGAGCATTCCTAAGGTTTCAAATTGGACCGTTATACTCTATTTAGTGTTCTTAGAAGTCTTAACTTGCTAGTTTAGCTTTTGGACAACGTTTCGTTAGGTAAAGAAGCCATACACCAAGTTAAGTTCAAAATTGCAGAAAACGTGAAACACTTGTCTATGCATAGAATTGAGCATTCCTAAGGCATCAAATTGGACCGTTATACTCTATTTAGTGTTCTTAGAAGTCTTAACTTGCTAGTTTAGTCTTTGGATAACATTTCGTTAGGAAAAGAAGCCAATAGACCAAGTTAAGTTCAAAATTGCACGAAACGAAAAAAACTTGTCTATGCATAGAATTGAGCATTCCTAAGGTTTCAAATTGGACCGTTATACTCTATTTAGTGTTCTTAGAAGTCTTAACTTGCTAGTTTAGCTTTTGGACAACGTTTCGTTAGGAAAAGACGCCAATAGACCAAGTTAAGTTCAAAATTGCACGAAACGAGAAAAACTTGTCTATGCATAGAATTGAGCATTCCTAAGGTTTCAAAGTTGACTGTTATACTCCATTTAGTGTTCTTAGAAGTCTTAACTTGCTAGTTTAGATTTTGGACAAAGTTTCGTTAGGTAAAGAAGCCAATAGACCAAGTTAAGTTCAAAATTGCACGAAACATGAAAAACTTGTCTATGCATAGAATTGAGCATTCCTAAGGCATCAAATCGGACCGTTATACTCTATTTAGTGTTCTTAGAAGTCTTAACTTGCTAGTTTAGCTTTTGGACAACGTTTCGTTAGGTAAAGAAGCCATAGACCAAGTTAAGTTCAAAATTGCAGAAAACGTGAAAAACTTGTCTATGCATAGAATTGAGCATTCCTAAGGCATCAAATTGGACCGTTATACTCTATTTAGTGTTCTTAGAAGTCTTAACTTGCTAGTGTAGGCTTTGGATAACATTTCATTAGGAAAAGAAGCCAATAGACCAAGTTAAGTTCAAAATTGCACGAAACGAGAAAAACTTGTCTATGCATAGAATTGAGCATTCCTAAGGTTTCAAATTGGACCGTTATACTCTATTTAGTGTTCTTAGAAGTCTTAACTTGCTAGTTTAGCTTTTGGACAACGTTTCGTTAGGTAAAGACGCCAACAGACCAAGTTAAGTTCAAAATTGCACGAAACGAGAAAAACTTGTCTATGCATAGAATTGAGCATTCCTAAGGTTTCAAAGTTGACTGTTATACTCCATTTAGTGTTCTTAGAAGTCTTAACTTGCTAGTTTAGATTTTGGACAAAGTTTCGTTAGGTAAAGAAGCCAATAGACCAAGTTAAGTTCAAAATTGCACGAAACGTGAAAAACTTGTTTATGCATAGAATTGAGCATTCCTAAGGCATCAAATCGGACCGTTATACTCTATTTAGTGTTCTTAGAAGTCTTAACTTGCTAGATTAGCTTTTGGACAACGTTTTGTTAGGTAAAGAAGCCATAGACCATGTTAAGTTCAAAATTGCAGAAAACGTGAAAAACTTGTCTATGCGTAGAATTGAGCATTCCTAAGGCATCAAATCGGACCGTTATACTCTATTTAGTGTTCTTAGAAGTCTTAACTTGCTAGATTAGCTTTTGGACAACGTTTTGTTAGGTAAAGAAGCCATAGACCAAGTTAAGTTCAAAATTGCAGAAAACGAGAAAAACTTGTCTATGCATAGAATTGAGCACTCCTAAGGCATCAAATTGGACCGTTATACTCTATTTAGTGTTCTTAGAAGTTAAAACTTGCTAGTTTAGTCTTTGGATAACATTTCGTTAGGAAAAGAAGCCAATAGACCAAGTTAAGTTCAAAATTGCACGAAACGAGAAACACTTGTCTATGCATAGAATTGACCATTCCTAAGGTTTCAAATTGGACCGTTATACTCTATTTAGTGCTCTTAGAAGTCTTCACTTGCTAGTTTAGCTTTTGGATAACATTTCGTTAGGAAAAGAAGCCAATAGACCAAGTTAAGGTTAAAATTGCACGAAACGAGAAAAACTTTTCTATGCATAGAATTGAGCATTCCTAAGGTTTCAAATTGGACCTTTATACTCTAGTTAGTGTTCTTAGAAGTCTTAACTTGCTAGTTTAGCTTTTGGACAACGTTTCGTTAGATAAAGAAGCCAATAGACCAAGTTAAGTTCAAAATTGCACGAAACGTGAAAAACTTGTCTATGCATAGAATTGAGCATTCCTAAGGCATCAAATTGGACCGTTATACTCTATTTAGTGTTCTTAGAAGTCTCAACTTGCTAGTTTAGTCTTTAGATAACATTTCGTTAGGAAAAGAAGCCAATAGACCAAGTTAAGTTCAAAATTGCACGAAACGAGAAAAACTTGTCTATGCATAGAATTGAGCATTCCTAAGGTTTCAAATTGGACCATTATACTCTATTTAGTGCTCTTAGAAGTCTTCACTTGCTAGTTTAGCTTTTGGATAACATTATGTTAGGAAAAGAAGCCAATAGACTAAGTTAAGTTCAAAATTGCATGAAACATGAAAAACTTGTCTATGCATAAAATTGAGCATTCCTAAGGTATCAAATTGGACCGTTATACTCTATTTAGTGTTCTTAGAAGTCTTAACTTGCTAGTTTAGCTTTTGGACAACGTTTCGTTAGATAAAGAAGCCAATAGACCAAGTTAAGTTCAAAATTGCACGAAACGTGAAAAACTTGTCTATGCATAGAATTGAGCATTCCTAAGGCATCAAATTGGACCGTTATACTCTATTTAGTGTTCTTAGAAGTCTCAACTTGCTAGTTTAGTCTTTAGATAACATTTCGTTAGGAAAAGAAGCCAATAGACCAAGTTAAGTTCAAAATTGCACGAAACGAGAAAAACTTGTCTATGCATAGAATTGAGCATTACTAAGGTTTCAAATTGGACCATTATACTCTATTTAGTGCTCTTAGAAGTCTTCACTTGCTAGTTTAGCTTTTGGATAACATGATGTTAGGAAAAGAAGCCAATAGACCAAGTTAAGTTCAAATTGCACGAAACGTGAAAAACTTGTCTATGCATAAAATTGAGCATTCCTAAGGCATCAAATTGGAACGTTATACTCTATTTAGTGTTCTTAGAAGTCTCAACTTGCTAGTTTAGTCTTTAGATAACATTTTGTTAGGAAAAGAAGCCAATAGACCAAGTTAAGTTCAAAATTGCACGAAATGTGAAAAACTTGTCTATGCATAGAATTGAGCATTCCTAAGGTTTCAAATTGGACCGTTATACTCTATTTAGTGCTCTTAGAAGTCTTCACTTGCTAGTTTAGCTTTTGGATAACATTTCGTTAAGAAAAGAAGCCAATGGACCAGGTTAAATTCAAAATTGCAGGAAACGAGAAAAACTTTTCTATGCACAGAATTGAGCATTTCTAAGGTTTCAAATTGGACCGTTATACTCTATTTAGTGTTCTTGGAAGTCTTAACTTGCTAGTTTAGCTTTTGGACAACGTTTCGTTAGGTAAAGAAGCCAATAGACCAAGTTAAGTTCAAGATTGCACGAAACGTGAAAAACTTGTCTATGCATAGAATTGAGCATTCCTAAGGCATCAAATCGGACCGTTATACTCTATTTAGTGTTCTTAGAAGTCTTAACTTACTAGTTTAGCTTTTGGACAACGTTTCGTTAGGTAAAGAAGCCATACACCAAGTTAAGTTCAAAATTGCAGAAAACGTGAAACACTTGTCTATGCATAGAATTGAGCATTTCTAAGGCATCAAATTGGACCGTTATACTCTATTTAGTGTTCTTATAAGTCTTAACCTGCTAGTTTAGTCTTTGGATAACATTTCGTTGGAAAAGAAGCCAATAGACCAAGTTAAGTTCAAAATTGCACGAAACGAAAAAACTTGTCTATGCATAGAATTGAGCATTCCTAAGGTTTCAAATTGGACCGTTATACTCTATTTAGTGTTCTTAGAACTCTTAACTTGCTAGTTTAGCTTTTGGACAACGTTTCGTTAGGTAAAGAAGCCAATAGACCAAGTTAAGTTCAAAATTGCACGAAACGAGAAAAACTTATCTATGCATTGAATTGAGCATTGCTAAGGTTTCAAAGTTGACTGTTATACTCTATTTAGTGTTCTTAGAAGTCTTAACTTGCTAGTTTAGCTTTTGGACAAAGTTTCGTTAGGTAAAGAAGCCAAAAGACCAAGTTAAGTTCAAAATTGCACGAAACGTGAAAAACTTGTCTATGCATAGAATTGAGCATTCCTAAGGCATCAAATCGGACCGTTATACTCTATTTAGTGTTCTTAGGAGTCTTAACTTGCTAGTTTATCTTTTGGACAACGTTTCGTTAGGTAAAGAAGCCATACACCAAGTTAAGTTCAAAATTGCAGAAAACGTGAAAAACTTGTCTATGCATAGAATTGAGCATTCCTAAGGCATCAAATTGGACCGTTATACTCTATTTAGTGTTCTTAGAAGTCTTAACTTGCTAGTTTAGTCTTTGGATAACATTTCGTTAGGAAAAGAAGCCAATAGACCAAGTTAAGTTCAAAATTGCACGAAACGAAAAAAACTTGTCTATGCATTGAATTGAGCATTCCTAAGGTTTCAAATTGGACCGTTATACTCTATTTAGTGTTCTTAGAAGTCTTAACTTGCTAGTTTAGCTTTTGGACAACGTTTCGTTAGGTAAAGACGCCAATAGACCAAGTTAAGTTCAAAATTGCACGAAACGAGAAAAACTTGTCTATGCATAGAATTGAGCATTCCTAAGGTTTCAAAGTTGACTTTTATACTCCATTTAGTGTTCTTAGAAGTCTTAACTTGCTAGTTTAGATTTTGGACAAAGTTTCGTTAGGTAAAGAAGCCAATAGACCAAGTTAAGTTCAAAATTGCACGAAACATGAAAAACTTGTCTATGCATAGAATTGAGCATTCCTAAGGCATCAAATCGGACCGTTATACTCTATTTAGTGTTCTTAGAAGTCTTAACTTGCTAGTTTAGCTTTTGGACAACGTTTCGTTAGGTAAAGAAGCCATAGACCAACTTAAGTTCAAAATTGCAGAAAACGTGAAAAACTTGTCTATGCATAGAATTGAGCATTCCTACGGCATCAAATTGGACCGTTATACTCTATTTAGTGTTCTTAGAAGTCTTAACTTGCTAGTTTAGGCTTTGGATAACATTTCATTAGGAAAAGAAGCCAATAGACCAAGTTAAGTTCAAAATTGCACGAAACGAGAAAAACTTGTCTATGCATAGAATTGAGCATTCCTAAGGTTTCAAATTGGACCGTTATACTCTATTTAGTGTTCTTAGAAGTCTTAACTTGCTAGTTTAGCTTTTGGACAACGTTTCGTTAGGTAAAGACGCCAATAGACCAAGTTAAGTTCAAAATTGCACGAAACGAGAAAAACTTGTCTATGCATAGAATTGAGCATTCCTAAGGTTTCAAAGTTGACTGTTATACTCCATTTAGTGTTCTTAGAAGTCTTAACTTGCTAGTTTAGATTTTGGACAAAGTTTCGTTAGGTAAAGAAGCCAATAGACCAAGTTAAGTTCAAAATTGCACGAAACATGAAAAACTTGTCTATGCATAGAATTGAGCATTCCTAAGGCATCAAATCGGACCGTTATACTCTATTTAGTGTTCTTAGAAGTCTTAACTTGCTAGTTTAGCTTTTGGACAACGTTTCGTTAGGTAAAGAAGCCATAGACCAAGTTAAGTTCAAAATTGCAGAAAACGTGAAAAACTTGTCTATGCATAGAATTGAGCATTCCTAAGGCATCAAATTGGACCGTTATACTCTATTTATTGTTCTTAGAAGTCTTAACTTGCTAGTTTAGGCTTTGGATAACATTTTATTAGGAAAAGAAGCCAATAGACCAAGTTAAGTTCAAAATTGCACGAAACGAGAAAAACTTGTCTATGCATAGAATTGACCATTACTAAGGTTTCAAATTGGACCGTTATACTCTATTTAGTGCTCTTAGAAGTCTTCACTTGCTAGTTTAGCTTTTGGATAACATTTCGTTAACAAAAGAAGCCAATAGACCAAGTTAAATTCAAAATTGCACGAAACGAGAAAAACTTTTCTATGCACAGAATTGAGCATTCCTAAGGTTTCAAATTGGACCGTTATACTCTATTTAGTGTTTTTAGAAGTCTTAACTTGCTAGTTTAGCTTTTGGACAACGTTTCGTTAGATAAAGAAGCCAATAGACCAAGTTAAGTTCAAAATTGCACGAAACGTGAAAAACTTGTCTATGCATAGAATTGAGCATTCCTAAGGCATCAAATTGGACCGTTATACTCTATTTAGTGTTTTTAGAAGTCTTAACTTGCTAGTTTAGTCTTTAGATAACATTTCGTTAGGAAAAGAAGCCAATAGACCAAGTTAAGTTCAAAATTGCACGAAACGAGAAAAACTTGTCTATGCGTAGAATTGAGCATTCCTAATGTTTCAAATTGGACCGTTATACTCTATTTAGTGCTCTTAGAAGTCTTCACTTGCTAGTTTAGTTTTTGGATAACATTACGTTAGGAAAAGAAGCCAATAGACCAAGTTAAGTTCAAAATTACACGAAACGAGAAAAACTTTTCTATGCATAGGATTGAGCATTCCTAAGGTTTAAAATGGGACCGTTATACCCTATTTAGTGTTCTTAGAAGTCTTAACTTGCTAGTTTAGCTTTTGGACAACGTTTCGTTAGATAAAGAAGCCAATAGACCAAGTTAAGTTCAAAATTGCACGAAACGTGAAAAACTTGTCTATGCATAGAATTGAGCATTCCTACGGCATCAAATTGGACCGTTATACTCTATTTAGTGTTCTTAGAAGTCTTAACTTGCTAGTTTAGGCTTTGGATAACATTTCATTAGGAAAAGAAGCCAATAGACCAAGTTAAGTTCAAAATTGCACGAAACGAGAAAAACTTGTCTATGCATAGAATTGAGCATTCCTAAGGGTTCAAATTGGACCGTTATACTCTATTTAGTGTTCTTAGAAGTCTTAACTTGCTAGTTTAGCTTTTGGACAACGTTTCGTTAGGTAAAGACGCCAATAGACCAAGTTAAGTTCAAAATTGCACGAAACATGAAAAACTTGTCTATGCATAGAATTGAGCATTCCTAAGGCATCAAATCGGACCGTTATACTCTATTTAGTGTTCTTAGAAGTCTTAACTTGCTAGTTTAGCTTTTGGACAACGTTTCGTTAGGTAAAGAAGCCATAGACCAAGTTAAGTTCAAAATTGCAGAAAACGTGAAAAACTTGTCTATGCATAGAATTGAGCATTCCTAAGGCATCAAATTGGACCGTTATACTCTATTTAGTGTTCTTAGAAGTCTTAACTTGCTAGTTTAGCTTTTGGACAGCGTTTCGTTAGATAAAGAAGCCAATAGACCAAGTTAAGTTCAAAATTGCACGAAACGTGAAAAACTTGTCTATGCATAGAATTGAGCATTCCTAAGGCATCAAATTGGACCGTTATACTCTATTTAGTTTTCTTAGAAGTCTTAACTTGCTATTTTAGCTTTTGGACAACGTTTCGTTAGGTAAAGAAGCCATAGACCAAGTTAAGTTCAAAATTGCAGAAAACGTGAAAAACTTGTCTATGCATAGAATTGAGCATTCCTAAGGCATCAAATCGGACCGTTATACTCTATTTAGTGTTCTTAGAAGTCTTAACTTGCTAGTTTAGCTTTTGGACAACGTTTCGTTAGATAAAGAAGCCAATAGACCAAGTTAAGTTCAAAATTGCACGAAACGTGAAAAACTTGTCTATGCATAGAATTGAGCATTCCTACGGCATCAAATTGGACCGTTATACTCTATTTAGTGTTCTTAGAAGTCTTAACTTGCTAGTTTAGGCTTTGGATAACATTTCATTAGGAAAAGAAGCCAATAGACCAAGTTAAGTTCAAAATTGCACGAAACGAGAAAAACTTGTCTATGCATAGAATTGAGCATTCCTAAGGGTTCAAATTGGACCGTTATACTCTATTTAGTGTTCTTAGAAGTCTTAACTTGCTAGTTTAGCTTTTGGACAACGTTTCGTTAGGTAAAGACGCCAATAGACCAAGTTAAGTTCAAAATTGCACGAAACATGAAAAACTTGTCTATGCATAGAATTGAGCATTCCTAAGGCATCAAATCGGACCGTTATACTCTATTTAGTGTTCTTAGAAGTCTTAACTTGCTAGTTTAGCTTTTGGACAACGTTTCGTTAGGTAAAGAAGCCATAGACCAAGTTAAGTTCAAAATTGCAGAAAACGTGAAAAACTTGTCTATGCATAGAATTGAGCATTCCTAAGGCATCAAATTGGACCGTTATACTCTATTTAGTGTTCTTAGAAGTCTTAACTTGCTAGTTTAGCTTTTGGACAGCGTTTCGTTAGATAAAGAAGCCAATAGACCAAGTTAAGTTCAAAATTGCACGAAACGTGAAAAACTTGTCTATGCATAGAATTGAGCATTCCTAAGGCATCAAATTGGACCGTTATACTCTATTTAGTTTTCTTAGAAGTCTTAACTTGCTATTTTAGCTTTTGGACAACGTTTCGTTAGGTAAAGAAGCCATAGACCAAGTTAAGTTCAAAATTGCAGAAAACGTGAAAAACTTGTCTATGCATAGAATTGAGCATTCCTAAGGCATCAAATTGGACCGTTATACTCTATTTATTGTTCTTAGAAGTCTTAACTTGCTAGTTTAGGCTTTGGATAACATTTCATTAGGAAAAGAAGCCAATAGACCAAGTTAAGTTCAAAATTACACGAAACGAGAAAAACTTGTCTATGCATAGAATTGACCATTCCTAAGGTTTCAAATTGGACCGTTATACTCTATTTAGTGCTCTTAGAAGTCTTAACTTGCTAGTTTAGTCTTTAGATAACATTTCGTTAGGAAAAGAAGCCAATAGACCAAGTTAAGTTCAAAATTGCATAAAACGTGAAAAACTTGTCTATGCATAGAATTGAGCATTCCTAAGGCATCAAATTGGACCGTTATACTCTATTTAGTGTTCTTAGAAGTCATAACTTGCTAGTTTAGTCTTTGGATAACATTTCGTTAGGTAAAGAAGCCAATAGACCAAGTTAAGTTCAAAATTGCACGAAACGAGAAAAGCTTGTCTATTCATAGAATTGAGCATTCCTAAGGTTTCAAATTGGACCGTTATACTCTATTTAGTGTTCTTAGAAGTCTTAACTTTCTAGTTTAGCTTTTGGACAACGTTTCGTTAGGTAAAGAAGCCAATAGACCAAGTTAAGTTCAAAATTGCACGAAACGAGAAAAACTTCTCTATGCATAGAATTGAGCATTCCTAAGGTTTCAAAGTTGACTGTTATACTCTATTTAGTGTTCTTAGAAGTCTTAACTTGCTAGTTTAGCTTTTGGACAAAGTTTCGTTAGGTAAGGAAGCCGATAGACCATGTTAAGTTCAAAATTGCACGAAACGTGAAAAACTTGTCTATGCATAGAATTGAGCATTCCTAAGGCATCAAATCGGACCGTTATACTCTATTTAGTGTTTTTAGAAGCCTTAACTTGCTAGTTTAGCTTTTGGACAACGTTTCGTTAGGTAAAGAAGCCATACACCAAGTTAAGTTCAAAATTGCACGAAACGAGAAAAACTTTTCTATGCATAGAATTGAGCATTCCTAAGGTTTAAAATGGGACCGTTATACTCTATTTATTGTTCTTAGAAGTCTTAACTTGCTAGTTTAGCTTTTGGACAGCGTTTCGTTAGATAAAGAAGCCAATAGACCAAGTTAAGTTCAAAATTGCACGAAACGTGAAAAACTTGTCTATGCATAGAATTGAGCATTCCTAAGGCATCAAATTGGACCGTTATACTCTATTTAGTGTTCTTAGAAGTCTTAACTTGCTATTTTAGCTTTTGGACAACGTTTCGTTAGGTAAAGAAGCCAATAGACCAAGTTAAGTTCAAAATTGCACGAAACGAGAAAAACATGTCTATCCATAGAATTGAGCATTCCTAAGGCATCAAATTGGACCGTTATACTCTATTTAGTGTTCTTAGAAGTCTTAACTTGCTAGTTTAGCTTTTGGACAACGTTTCGTTAGATAAAGAAGCCAATAGACCAAGTTAAGTTCAAAATTGCACGAAACGTGAAAAACTTGTCTATGCATAGAATTGAGCATTCCTAAGGCATCAAATTGGACCGTTATACTCTATTTAGTGTTCTTAGAAGTCTTAACTTGCTAGTTTAGTCTTTAGATAACATTTCGTTAGGAAAAGAAGCCAATAGACCAAGTTAAGTTCAAAATTGCACGAAACGAGAAAAACTTGTGTATGCATAGAATTGAGCATTCCTAAGGTTTCAAATTGGACCGTTATACTCTATTTAGTGCTCTTAGAAGTCTTCACTTGCTAGTTTAGATTTTGGATAACATTACGTTAGGAAAAGAAGCCAATAGACCAAGTTAAGTTCAAAATTACACGAAACGAGAAAAACTTTTCTATGCATAGAATTGAGCATTCCTAAGGTTTAAAATGGGACCGTTATACCCTATTTAGTGTTCTTAGAAGTCTTAACTTGCTAGTTTAGCTTTTGGACAACGTTTCGTTAGATAAAGAAGCCAATAGACCAAGTTAAGTTCAAAATTGCACGAAACGTGAAAAAAACTTGTCTATGCATAGAATTGAGCATTCCGAAGGTATCAAATCGGACCGTTATACTCTATTTAGTGTTCTTATAAGTCTTAACTTGCTAGTTTAGCTTTTGGACAACGTTTCGTTAGGTAAAGAAGCCATACACCAAGTTAAGTTCAAAATTGCATAAAACGTGAAAAACTTGTCTATGCATAGAATTGAGCATTCCTAAGGCATCAAATTGGACCGTTATACTCTATTTAGTGTTCTTAGAAGTCATAACTTGCTAGTTTAGTCTTTGGATAACATTTCGTTAGGTAAAGAAGCCAATAGACCAAGTTAAGTTCAAAATTGCACGAAACGAGAAAAGCTTGTCTATGCATAGAATTGAGCATTCCTAAGGTTTCAAATTGGACCGTTATACTCTATTTAGTGTTCTTAGAAGTCTTAACTTTCTAGTTTAGCTTTTGGACAACGTTTCGTGAGGTAAAGAAGCCAATAGACCAAGTTAAGTTCAAAATTGCACGAAACGAGAAAAACTTCTCTATGCATAGAATTGAGCATTCCTAAGGTTTCAAAGTTGACTGTTATACTCTATTTAGTGTTCTTAGAAGTCTTAACTTGCTAGTTTAGCTTTTGGACAAAGTTTCGTTAGGTAAAGAAGCCGATAGACCAAGTTAAGTTCAAAATTGCACGAAACGTGAAAAACTTGTCTATGCATAGAATTGAGCATTCCTAAGGCATCAAATCGGACCGTTATACTCTATTTAGTGTTTTTAGAAGCCTTAACTTGCTAGTTTAGCTTTTGGACAACGTTTCGTTAGGTAAAGAAGCCATACACCAAGTTAAGTTCAAAATTGCACGAAACGAGAAAAACTTTTCTATGCATAGAATTGAGCATTCCTAAGGTTTAAAATGGGACCGTTATACTCTATTTATTGTTCTTAGAAGTCTTAACTTGCTAGTTTAGCTTTTGGACAGCGTTTCGTTAGATAAAGAAGCCAATAGACCAAGTTAAGTTCAAAATTGCACGAAACGTGAAAAACTTGTCTATGCATAGAATTGAGCATTCCTAAGGCATCAAATTGGACCATTATACTCTATTTAGTGTTCTTAGAAGTCTTAACTTGCTATTTTAGCTTTTGGACAACGTTTCGTTAGGTAAAGAAGCCAATAGACCAAGTTAAGTTCAAAATTGCACGAAACGAGAAAAACATGTCTATGCATAGAATTGAGCATTCCTAAGGCATCAAATTGGACCGTTATACTCTATTTAGTGTTCTTAGAAGTCTTAACTTGCTAGTTTAGCTTTTGGACAACGTTTCGTTAGGTAAAGAAGCCGATAGACCAAGTTAAGTTCAAAATTACACGAAACGAGAAAAACATGTCTATCCATAGAATTGAGCATTCCTAAGGCATCAAATTGGACCATTATACTCTATTTAGTGTTCTTAGAAGTCTTAACTTGCTAGTTTAGCTTTTGGACAACGTTTCGTTAGGTAAAGAAGCCAATAGACCAAGTTAAGTTCAAAATTGCACGAAACGAAAAAAACTTATCTATGCATAGAATTGAGCATTCCTAAGGTTTCAAATTGGACCGTTATACTCTATTTAGTGTTCATAGAAGTCTTAACTTGCTAGTTTAGCTTTCGGACAACGTTTCGTTAGGTAAGGAAGCCAATAGACCAAGTTAAGTTCAAAATTGCACGAAACGAGAAAAACTTGTCTATGCATAGAATTGAGCATTCCTAAAGTTTCAAAGTTGACTGTTATACTCCATTTAGTGTTCTTAGAAGTCTTAACTTGCTAGTTTAGATTTTGGACAAAGTTTCGTTAGGTAAAGAAGCCAATAGACCAAGTTAAGTTCAAAATTGCACGAAACGTGAAAAACTTGTTTATGCATAGAATTGAGCATTCCTAAGGCATCAAATCGGACCGTTATACTCTATTTAGTGTTCTTAGAAGTCTTAACTTGCTAGATTAGCTTTTGGACAACGTTTTGTTAGGTAAAGAAGCCATAGACCAAGTTAAGTTCAAAATTGCAGAAAACGTGAAAAACTTGTCTATGCATAGAATTGAGCATTCCTAAGGCATCAAATTGGACCGTTATACTCTATTTAGTGTTTTTAGAAGTCTTAACTTGCTAGTTTAGGCTTTGGATAACATTTCGTTAGGAAAAGAAGCCAATAGACCAAGTTAAGTTCAAAATTGCACGAAACGAGAAAAACTTGTCTATGCATAGAATTGACCATTCCTAAGGTTTCAAATTGGACCGTTATACTCTATTTAGTGCTCTTAGAAGTCTTCACTTGCTAGTTTAGCTTTTGGATAACATTTCGTTAAGAAAAGAAGCCAATAGACCAAGTTAAATTCACAATTGCACGAAACGAGAAAAACTTGTCTATGCATAGAATTGAGCATTCCTAAGGTTTCAAAGTTGACTGTTATACTCTAATTAGTGTTCTTAGAAGTCTTAACTTGCTAGTTTAGCTTTTGGACAAAGTTTCGTTAGGAAAAGAAGCCAATAGACCAAGTTAAGTTCAAAATTGCACGAAACGTGAAAAACTTGTCTATGCATAGAATTGAGCATTCCTAAGGCATCAAATCGGACCGTTATACTCTATTTTGTGTTCTTAGAAGTCTTAACTTACTAGTTTAGCTTTTGGACAACGTTTCGTTAGGTAAAGAAGCCATACACCAAGTTAAGTTCAAAATTGCAGAAAACGTGAAAAACTTGTCTATGCATAGAATTGAGCATTCCTAAGGCATCAAATTGGACCGTTATATTCTATTTAGTGTTCTTAGAAGTCTTAACCTGCTAGTTTAGTCTTTGGATAACATTTCGTTAGGAAAAGAAGCCAATAGACCAAGTTAAGTTCAAAATTGCACGAAACGAAAAAAACTTGTATATGCATAGAATTGAGCATTCCTAAGGTTTCAAATTGGACCGTTATACTCTATTTAGTGTTCTTAGAAGTCTTAACTTGCTAGTTTAGCTTTTGGACAACGTTTCGTTAGGTAAAGACGCCAATAGACCAAGTTAAGTTCAAAATTGCACGAAACGAGAAAAACTTGTCTATGCATAGAATTGAGCATTCCTAAGGTTTCAAAGTTGACTGTTATACTCTATTTAGTGCTCTCAGAAGTCTTAACTTGCTAGTTTAGCTTTTGGACAACGTTTCGTTAGTAAAAGAAGCCAATAGACCAAGTTAAGTTCAAAATTGCACGAAACGAAAAAAACTTGTCTATGCATAGAATTGAGCATTCCTAAGGTTTCAAATTGGACCGTTATACTCTATTTAGTGTTCTTAGAAGTCTTAACTTGCTAGTTTAGCTTTTGGACAACGTTTCGTTAGGTAAAGACGCCAATAGACCAAGTTAAGTTCAAAATTGCACGAAACGAGAAAAACTTGTCTATGCATAGAATTGAGCATTCCTAAGGTTTCAAAGTTGACTGTTATACTCCATTTAGTGTTCTTAGAAGTCTTAACTTGCTAGTTTAGATTTTGGACAAAGTTTCGTTAGGTAAAGAAGCCAATAGACTAAGTTAAGTTCAAAATTGCACGAAACATGAAAAACTTGTCTATGCATAGAATTGAGCATTCCTAAGGCATCAAATCGGACCGTTATACTCTATTTAGTGTTCTTAGAAGTCTTAACTTGCTAGTTTAGCTTTTGGACAACGTTTCGTTAGGTAAAGAAGCCATAGACCAAGTTAAGTTCAAAATTGCAGAAAACGTGAAAAACTTGTCTATGCATAGAATTGAGCATTCCAAAGGCATCAAATTGGACCGTTATACTCTATTTAGTGTTCTTAGAAGTCTTAACTTGCTAGTTTAGGCTTTGGATAACATTTCGTTAGGAAAAGAAGCCAATAGACCAAGTTAAGTTCAAAATTGCACGAAACGAGAAAAACTTGTCTATGCATAGAATTGACCATTCCAAAGGTTTCAAATTGGACCGTTATACTCTATTTAGTACTCTTAGAAGTCTTCACTTGCTAGTTTAGCTTTTGGATAACATTTCGTTAAGAAAAGAAGCCAATAGAGCAAGTTAAATTCAAAATTACACGAAGCGAGAAAAACTTTTCTATGCACAGAATTGAGCATTCCTAAGGTTTCAAATTGGACCGTTATACTCTATTTAGTGTTCTTAGAAGTCTTAACTTGCTAGTTTAGCTTTTGGACAACGTTTCGTTAGATAAAGAAGCCAATAGACCAAGTTAAGTTCAAAATTGCACGAAACGTGAAAAACTTGTCTATGCATAGAATTGAGCATTCCTAAGGCATCAAATTGGACTGTTATACTCCATTTAGTGTTCTTAGAAGTCTTAACTTGCTAGTTTAGTCTTTAGATAACATTTCGTTAGGAAAAGAAGCCAATAGACCAAGTTAAGTTCAAAATTGCACGAAACGAGAAAAACTTTTCTATGCATAGAATTGAGCATTCCTAAGGTTTAAAATGGGACCGTTATACTCTATTTAGTGTTCTTAGAAGTCTTAACTTGCTAGTTTAGCTTTTGGACAACGTTTCGTTAGATAAAGAAGCCAATAGACCAAGTTAAGTTCAAAATTGCACGAAACGTGAAAAACTTGTCTATGCATAGAATTGAGCATTCCTAAGACATCAAATTGGACCGTTATACTCTATTTAGTGTTCTTAGATGTCTTAACTTGCTATTTTAGCTTTTGGACAACGTTTCGTTAGGTAAAGAAGCCAATAGACCAAGTTAAGTTCAAAATTGCACGAAACGAGAAAAACTTGTCTATGCATAGACTTGAGCATTCCTAAGGTTTCAAATTGGACCGTTATACTCTATTTAGTGTTCTTAGAAGTCTTAACTTGCTAGTTTAGCTTTTGGACAACGTTTCGTTAGGTAAAGAAGCCATACACCAAGTTAAGTTCAAAATTGCACGAAACGAGAAAAACTTTTCTATGCATAGAATTGAGCATTCCTAAGGTTTAAAA
Organism: Tripterygium wilfordii; assembly: GCF_013401445.1. Lineage (NCBI taxonomy): Eukaryota > Viridiplantae > Streptophyta > Magnoliopsida > Celastrales > Celastraceae > Tripterygium > Tripterygium wilfordii. The sequence goes on along the minus strand of NW_024056360.1, from coordinate 155,751 downwards.
TGGGACCGTTATACTCTATTTATTGTTCTTAGAAGTCTTAACTTGCTAGTTTAGCTTTTGGACAGCGTTTCGTTAGATAAAGAAGCCAATAGACCAAGTTAAGTTCAAAATTGCACGAAACGAGAAAAACTTGTCTATGCATAGACTTGAGCATTCCTAAGGTTTCAAAGTTGACTGTTATACTCCATTTAGTGTTCTTAGAAGTCTTAACTTGCTAGTTTAGATTTTGGACAAATTTTCGTTAGAGAAGCCAATAGACCAAGTTAAGTTCAAAATTGCACGAAACGTGAAAAACTTGTCTATGCATAGAATTGAGCATTCCTAAGGCATCAAATCCGACCGTTATACTCTATTTAGTGTTCTTAGAAGTCTTAACTTGCTAGTTTAGCTTTTGGACAACGTTTCGTTAGGTAAAGAAGCCATAGACCAAGTTAAGTTCAAAATTGCAGAAAACGAGAAAAACTTGTCTATGCATAGAATTGAGCATTCATAAGGCATCAAATTGGACCGTTATGCTCTATTTAGTGCTCTTAGAAGTCTTCACTTGCTTGTTTAGCTTTTGGATAACATTACGTTAGGAAAAGAAGCCAATAGACCAAGTTAAGTTCAAAATTGCACGAAACGAGAAAAACTTTTCTATGCATAGAATTGAGCATTCCTAAGGTTTAAAATGGGACCGTTATACTCTATTTAGTGTTCTTAGAAGTCTTAACTTGCTAGTTTAGCTTTTGGACAACGTTTCGTTAGATAAAGAAGCCAATAGACCAAGTTAAGTTCAAAATTGCACGAAACGTGAAAAACTTGTCTATGCATAGAATTGAGCATTCCTAAGGCATCAAATTGGACCGTTATACTCTATTTAGTGCTCTTAGAAGTCTTCACTTGCTAGTTTAGCTTTTGGATAACATTACGTTAGGAAAAGAAGCCAATAGACCAAGTTAAGTTCAAAATTGCACGAAACGAGAAAAACTTTTCTATGCATAGAATTGAGCATTCCTAATGTTTAAAATGGGACCGTTATACTCTATTTAGTGTTCTTAGAAGTCTTAACTTGCTAGTTTAGCTTTTGGACAACGTTTCGTTAGATAAAGAAGCCAATAGACCAAGTTAAGTTCAAAATTGCACGAAACGTGAAAAACTTGTCTATGCATAGAATTGAGCATTCCTAAGGCATCAAATTGGACCGTTATACTCTATTTAGTGTTCTTAGAAGTCTTAACTTGCTATTTTAGCTTTTGGACAACGTTTCGTTAGGTAAAGAAGCCAATAGACCAAGTTAAGTTCAAAATTGCACGAAACGAGAAAAACATGTCTATGCATAGAATTGAGCATTCCTAAGGTTTCAAAGTTGACTGTTATACTCTTTTTAGTGTTCTTTGAAGTCTTAACTTGCTAGTTTAGATTTTGGACAAAGTTTCGTTAGGTAAAGAAGCCAATAGACCAAGTTAAGTTCAAAATTGCACGAAACGTGAAAAACTTGTCTATGCATAGAATTGAGCATTCCTAAGGCATCAAATCGGACCGTTATACTCTATTTAGTGTTCTTAGAAGTCTTAACTTGCTATTTTAGCTTTTGGACAACGTTTCGTTAGGTAAAGAAGCCATACACCAAGTTAAGTTCAAAATTGCAGAAAACGTGAAAAACTTGTCTATGCATAGAATTGAGCATTACTAAGGCATCAAATTGGACCGTTATACTATATTTAGTGTTCTTAGAAGTCTTAACTTGGTAGTTTTGTCTTTGGATAACATTTCGTTAGGAAAAGAAGCCAATAGACCAAGTTAAGTTCAAAATTGCACGAAACGAAAAAAACTTGTCTATGCATAGAATTGAGCATTCCTAAGGTTTCAAATTGGACCGTTATACTCTATTTAGTGTTCTTAGAAGTCTTAACTTGCTAGTTTAGCTTTTGGACAACGTTTCGTTAGGTAAAGAAGCCAATAGACCAAGTTAAGTTCAAAATTGCACGAAACGAGAAAAACTTGTCTATGCATATGTTGAATATATGTTTGAGTGATTACAACGGCATGTTTTGATTGAACTTTGATCTATTGATTGTATTGAGAAACCTAGGTGCATATGCCTACTTGATTAGTTTAGGAATTCAAGACTTATATTAAACTAGTTATGCCTACTTGATTAGTTTAGGAATTCAAGACTTATATTAAACTAGTTCAATTGTGCTTATTTGATGATTTGATTATTGAACTAACGTGGACTAATTGCAAGAAACCCTAAAAGGGTTTACATAGCATGTTTTGAGTATGATTTGTGTGTAGGGTGACCAAAACGTAAATTGGTCCTAATGTCATCCTTGACCAACATTAGTGAAGGCTTAATCAGTGTCAAACATGATTAAGAAAGTAAATTTCGTGGTCAACATAAGTCAAGTGTTGCCAAAGATGTCTTGGAGCTTAATTGGGATCAATTGAAGTAAAATTAACTTCCTAGTCAGAGTCAGAATCGACGGACGTGACGTGGCAGCTGACATGGCATTGTTGACATGGCATTGATGACATGGCAAAGAAGACAAGTTAACCATAGTTACATCTTAACTAGAAGACTTGGAGCCAAAAGAGAAGAGAAGGAAAAGTTAATTTGAAAGAAGGAGACAAGAGGTACAACAAGTCTTATGACAAGTTTTTCTCTTCACATGTGTGGGAAGCTTTATTTCAAAACCATTTCTCTTTCCCACCAAGACACTCCACATCCAATGGATCATATTCTCTCTACATCAAAATCACATTTTAATCCAATGGCCAAAGATTCAAGCTTTATTCTTATCTCTCCTACTTTACATCCTATGGCCAAAATTGAATCTTTACTTGATCCAAAGGCCATGATTTACTCCACCTAAGAGACAAACTTTTCTCAAGTCAATGGTTGTATCTTTCAAGATGCCTCTAAAGTCTATATCCATTCAAAAGCCATGATTTACTCCACCTAAAAGACAAACTTTTCTCAAGTCAATTGTTGTATCTTTCAAGGTGGCCTCCAAAGTCTATATCCATCCAAAAGCCATTATTTCTTCCTACCAAAAAAGACTTGTTGTAATCATTTTCACACTTCTCTAAGCCTTCTAACGTCTATAATGATCCAAGGGTCCATATCTTTCATATCAATCCAATGGCCCTCATTTCATGAGCTTACACTCCACAATTTTCTATATAAACTAACTCTTTGTCTATGGTGCATATACTTGGCCTTGGCCGAAAATTACACTCTCTCTCTCTAGTGTTCTTCATCTTCTAAGCTTTCATTCTTTCACTCATTCATTCCTTGATTACATACTTGATTTTGAAGAGAGATCGTACACACTAGCCAAGTAAAGCTTTATTGTTACTCTTGAGCCTTTCTTACCAGATTCTTATCATTTCCTCAAGAGCCATTCTACTTGCTTGAGCAATCTGATTTCCAGCACCTATAAGGCTTCATTCTATATCTCCATTTCACCATTCAAGCCTTATCACAACTGATTTTCGTTGGTTGATACACTACTCAAAATTTCACATACCCTAGCAACCAAAAAAATCTCAAATCTGAGTTTTGTGCTTACCATTCCCATTCCAGCTTTTCAAGAGCTTCATTTGAGCCTTAGACACTTACAAATCCAGCTACTAAAGAGCCAGCCTTTGAGCCTAAACTTATCTCATACCCGGCTATTCTTAGAGCCATTTTTGAGCTTGTATTTTGTTGATTAAGTTAGTGTAGTGAGCTACAAACCACACGGTGTGTAGAGTTTTGTGTGGTGAGCTATAAACCACACGGTGTGTAGAGTTTTGTGTGGTGAGCTATAAACCACACGGTGTGTAGAGTTTGGTGTTTGAGCTACAAAAACACTGGTTGTATGAGTTCCGCTTGACTCGGTTGAACAAGCTATAGTGGAGTGTTTGAAATTCCCAAGTGGGACTTGGGGAGTGGTGTAGGCTTGGGTTAAGCCGAACCACTATAAATCTCTTTGCCCTTTTTACTTTACAGCAATTTCATTTTAGCATATCATACTTGCATTGCATACTTGAAATTGGACATCTAGGGTGATAGAATCAAGCTTGTGCATACATTTGTTGAATCTGAATTTGTGCTTCATTACAACTTGTTTTTGTGTGTGATATTCATTTTGATCATTTGACTTGATTCTTGTTGTTAAGTTTGATGTATGTGATTATCTTTGCATACATTTATATTCAACTTATTTAAATTGCTTCCGCTTAGGGTGAAACTCAATTGAAACAAAAAAGAGGTGACTTAGTCTAAATTTGATTAAGATCACAATTCACCCCCCTCTTGTAGTGCCATCCGATCCAACAAGTGGTATCGGAGCTTGTGTTCCCTTGCATATAGAAGTAATTTTCTTGTGCATTATTAGTGATTTATATGATGGCATCTACTAGTGGTAGACATGATCATGTGTTAGAGGGTCAATCTAGTGGTAGACCTCCATTCTTTAATGGAGAAGACTATGACCATTGGAAGATGAGAATGAAACTTTATTTCATGTCTCTTGATATTGATTTGTGGTATGTCATAGAGGATGGACCATATGAGCCTACCATCACCACCAAGATCGGTGATGTCGAAAAAGAGATTTCAAAACCTAGGGATAAATGGGATGATAATGATAAGAAAAAGATTTCTTTGAATGCTAAAGCTATGTCTATTTTATTTAATGCATTGAATTCAATTGAAGCTAAACATATTTCTACATGCATTTCGGCTCAAGATATGTGGACTAGGTTAGAGATGAAGCATGAGGGAACTAATCAAGTAAAGGAGTCTAAGATTAACATGCTCATGCATTCATATGAATTGTTCACTATGTTTCCACATGAGTCTATTACCGATATGGATATTAGACTAACCAAAATTATGAATTCTCTTGAATCTTTAGGGAAGACATTATCCAATCAAGAAAAGGTGCAAAAGTACTTGAGAAGTCTTCCGGAAGCATGGGATGCCAAAGTGACTGCCATCCAAGAAGCTAAAGATCTCAAAATTTTGAAGTTGGATGAGCTTGTAGGATCACTTCTAGTATATGAGACAAACTTGAAGGCAAGAGAAGCTCAAAAAGAGGACACCAAAAAGAAGAGCATTGCCTTTGCCTCCAAGGTTGATAGTGGAGATGATTTGAGTGATGAGGAAGTAGCCTTAATGACAAGGAGGTTCAAGAGATACTTGATAAACAAGAAGAAGCAAGGTGGTAGACCTTTTGGCCACTCAAAGAGGGACAACTTCAAATCTGGCCGTGGGGATCAAAGTGACTCCAAAGGGAACCATGAGGAGCAAGACAAAGATTTGAGGTGCTTTGAGTGTGGCAAGAAGGGGCACATGAAGTATGAGTGTCCAAAGAAGAAAGATAAGAGCAAGGAGCAAACCAAGAGAGCCTTCAAAGCTACTTGGAGTGATTCGGACTCCGAAAGCTCTTCAAGTGAGGATGAGTTTGCTAGATTTTGTTTGATGGCCAAAGGAAACTCATCCGATCCGGATGAGGAGGTAAATTCTTTTGATCATGATGATGATGATGTGTCTATTGATGATTTGCTTTCCTTACTCAATGACATGAATGCTAAGAATAGGAAAATGCATAAGGAAAAGAAACAATTGAAAAATGAGATTGATTGTTTAAATGCTAAGGTAGAAGAGCATGAAAAGACCATTGATGATCTAAATGCTAAATGTGATGAAAAGTGCGATATGCTTGCTGCCATGTGTGCTAATAACATATCTAAGTGTGATCATGAACCCTTGATTGAAGATTTGCAATTTAAACTTAGTACCTTGCAAGAAGAGTATGATGATTTGAAATTGATTGCTATTGTGCCTAATGAGAACCAAGAGTCACATGATGACTCTATTGTTCAAAATGAATTAGATGCTTTGAAATTAAGATATGAGGATCTAGAGAAATCTTTCTCAAAGTTTAGTGTGGGATCTTCTAGACTTGATTCACTCTTATCATGCCTTAGACAATCTTTGGACAAATCGGGTTTAGGTTATGTTGGTGATGATGTAAAATTGAAGAAATGTGATATGCATGATATTTCTACATCTTTTGTATCACATGGATATTTGCATTCCTTGAATGACATGAAGGAGGATTGTTTTCCTAAGAAAATGATTTTTTCACCTCCTAACTACAATGCTTTGAATGATATGCATGCTAGTACTTCGAAATCACATCATGAACATGTATCATTTGTCCAATCCGTGAGACATAGGCCTATTCCCATTAGGGGTGTGCCAAATCAGCCTTGGAAGAAGGATATCAAATCTGGTCCCAAGAGACCCGTAGGGTTTCCTAAGAAATTAAGGCAACCCATAAGGTATTCTAGGGCTCCTAGAGCTCCACAAGGCTCTATGTATGCTAGCACTTCATTTCGTTCTTCAAATGATGCATATATGCATAACCTGAATGCCAAAGTTTTTCCAAAGTTTCAATATGTGTTTGGCAAGAAAGTTAAGCAAATGTGGGTTCCAAAGGGAACCAAGATTCTTGATGCTAACCTCCTAGGACCCAAAAGAAATTGGGTACCTAAAGCGAATTGAACTAATGTAGGTGTTCTTGAAAATCAAAAGTTCTAAGGCTTCTAAGTGGTACTTGGATAGTGGTTGCTCAAGACACATGACCGGGAACTCAAGTTCTTTTTCTTCTCTCAAGAAGTTCTCTAATGGTGGTCATGTGACTTTTGGTGACAACAAGAAGGGTAGGATTCTTGGTCAAGGATCCATAGGTGATGTATCCTCTTTCTCTATCTCTAATGTGCAATTAGTTGATGGATTGTCTTTTAACCTTCTTAGTATTTCTCAATTGTGTGATGGTGGCTTGCGCATATGTTTTGATGATTCAAAGTGTGAGCTTTTAAATGCCATGAACGAATGTGTGCTTGTAGGAAAAAGAGATGGTAATGTGTATTCTATTAATTTGAAAGACTTGAATGATTGCAAACTTAAATGTTTGATTTCCAATGTTAATGATGTGAATATATGGCATAAAAGATTAGGACATATAAGAATTTCTACAATTGAAAAATTGGTTAGAAATAATCTTGTTAGAGGTATACCTTCTTTGAACTTTGACATGTATGATGCTTGTGAGCCATGCATTAGAGGAAAACACACTAGGGAGTCTTTCAAGTCTAAAAACCAGATTTCAACTACTAAGGTTTTAGAACTTTTGCATCTTGATTTGTTTGGTCCAAGTAGAGTTAAAAGTGTAGGTGGTAGATCCTATGCCTTTGTAATTGTTGATGATTATTCTAGATATACTTGGGTGATTTTCCTTGCACATAAACATGAGACCATTCATGAGTTTTCAAAACTAATCAAGAGGCTTCAAAATGAAAAGAACATAAGCATTAGCAAGATTAGGAGTGATCATGGAGGAGAATTTGATAATCATGCATTTATTGATCTATGTGATGAATATGGCATTAGACATGATTTCTCTTCACCTAGGACACCCCAACAAAATGGGGTGGTAGAAAGGAAAAATAGAACTTTACAAGAAATTGCTAAGACTATGCTTTGTGAACATGATTTGCCTAAGTTTTTGTGGGCCGAGGCCATTAATTGTGCATGCTATGTTACAAATAGGTTATCTATTAGAAAGAAGATAAATAAGACACCTTATGAGATTTGGAATGATAGAAAACCTAAGGTTGACTACTTTAGAGTTTTTGGTTGCAAATGTTATGTACTAAACACTAAGGATGACTTAGATAAATTTGATGCAAAATCTACTCCTTGTGTATTTGTTGGCTATGCTTTAACTTCTAGAGCTTATAGAGTTTACAATCCAAAGTCTAGGAGAATAGAAGAGTCCATTCATGTTAAATTTATTGAAACTCTTGCATTTGACCCTTTGCTTGAGAATGATGACATTGAGTTAGGTTTGGAGAAGTTGAGCTTAAAAGATGATAAAGATGACTCTCCTACACCTAAAGATGATGGACCAAGCAAAGAGGGAGGAAATGAGCACGAGGAGACACAAAATAGTGATGCACCCGTGGGCTTGGAAGAAAGTGAGGTTGCACCCGTGGCCTCCAATAGTGAAACTACAGCTCCTACATCATGGCTGCAAGTGAAGGACAAACACAAGCATCCCAAACAACTCATAATTGGCGATTTGCATCAAGGGGTAAGGACTCGTAGATCTCACTTAGCTCCTAATGATAATGATATGCATGCTAATGTGGTAGATAATGTGACTGCAAATTTAATGAATACTACTTTAATTGTTGATGTGCATGGTTCTTATGCCTTAATTTCTCAAATAGAACCTAGAAACATTGATGATGCTTTGCTTGATGATAAATGGATTATTGCTATGCAAGATGAGTTGAATCAATTCACTAGGAATGAAGTTTGGCATTTAGTTCCAAGACCTAAAGACCAAACCATAATTGGAACTAAATGGGTGTTTAAGAACAAAATGAATGAAGATGGTGAAGTTATTAGAAACAAGGCTAGGTTGGTTGCACAAGGGTACAACCAAGAAGAAGGGATTGACTATGAAGAAACATTTGCCCCCGTAGCTAGGTTAGAAGCTATTAGGTTGCTTATGGCATTTGCATGTTTCAAAGGTTTTAAACTTTATCAAATGGATGTCAAAAGTGCATTTTTGAATGGTTTTATCAATAAGAATGTGTATGTAAAGCAACCACCCGGATTTGAAGATCCTAACTTTCCAAACCATGTTTATAAATTGACAAAAGCCTTGTATGGTTTGAAACAAGCACCTAGGGCATGGTATGATAGACTTTCCTCATTCTTAATTCAAAATGGTTTTAAAAGAGGAAGAATTGATAGCACTTTGTTCTTAAAGGAAAAAGGTCATGACATGCTTATTATTCAAATATATGTAGATGACATTATATTTGGTGCTACTAATGAGGCTATGTGCAAAGAATTTGAGTTGTGCATGAAAAGTGAATTTGAGATGTCTATGATGGGTCAACTTACCTTCTTTTTAGGACTACAAGTTAAACAAACTAAGGGAGGTATACATATTTGTCAAACTAAATATATTCATGATATGCTTAGAAAGTTTGGTTTTGATTCCTTGAACCCTTCTCCTACTCCTATGAGTGTGTCAACTAAACTTGAAAAAGATGAAGATGGACAACCTTATGATTCTAAAATGTATAGGTCCATGATTGGTTCACTTTTGTATTTGACCTCTAGTAGACCCGACATTATGTTTAGTGTATGCATGTGTGCTAGATTTCAAAGTCAGCCTATGCATTCTCATTTCCTAGCGGTTAAGAGAATATTTAGGTATCTCAGGCATACATCAACTCTTGGCTTATGGTATGACAAAAATTCATTGTTTGATTTACATGCATATAGTGATGCCGACTTTGCTGGATGTAAGATAAATAGGAAGAGTACTTCGGGTACATGCCAATTCCTAGGGAGTATGCTTATCTCTTGGTTCTCCAAGAAACAACCTTGTGTTGCCCTATCTACCACCGAAGCCGAATATATGGCTATAGGGAGTTGTTGTGCTCAACTCTTATGGATTAGACAACAACTAAATGATTTTGGACTTAAATTAAAAGATATCCCTATATATTGTGATAATACTAGTGCCATTAGCCTTTCTAAAAATCCGGTGCATCATTCTAAGGCTAAACATATTGAAATTAGGCATCATTTTATTAGAGATCATGTGACTCAAGGGACAATTAAATTAGATTATGTGGACACAATGAACCAACTTGCGGACATACTAACAAAACCTCTAAACCAAGAGAGATTTGAATTTTTAAGAGGTAATCTTGGCATGAGAATGAGTCCTTGATATGTGTATGAATTTTATGCATTGCTTATATTGAACACCTTTTGGATGCATTTACAAAATAAAGGGGGAGAAATATACTTTGAACTTTAAAGTTTGGTATGCATAGGTTAAGGGGGAGGAACTTGAATGTCATATTGTATAGACCTTGCATATTGATACTTTACTTGTCTTGAATTGCAATTCCCTTGTGTTTATTGAAACATATGCTTATAGGAAGTTTATTTGTGTGAAGCATAATGTGAGGGGGAGAGTTTCTCATGTGAATTAAAGAAAATAGCTCAAAGTTACATAAGTTATTTTGTAATCATCAAAAGGGGGAGAATGTTGAATATATGTTTGAGTGATTACAACGGCATGTTTTGATTGAACTTTGATCTATTGATTGTATTGAGAAACCTAGGTGCATATGCCTACTTGATTAGTTTAGGAATTCAAGACTTATATTAAACTAGTTATGCCTACTTGATTAGTTTAGGAATTCAAGACTTATATTAAACTAGTTCAATTGTGCTTATTTGATGATTTGATTATTGAACTAACGTGGACTAATTGCAAGAAACCCTAAAAGGGTTTACATAGCATGTTTTGAGTATGATTTGTGTGTAGGGTGACCAAAACGTAAATTGGTCCTAATGTCATCCTTGACCAACATTAGTGAAGGCTTAATCAGTGTCAAACATGATTAAGAAAGTAAATTTCGTGGTCAACATAAGTCAAGTGTTGCCAAAGATGTCTTGGAGCTTAATTGGGATCAATTGAAGTAAAATTAACTTCCTAGTCAGAGTCAGAATCGACGGACGTGACGTGGCAGCTGACATGGCATTGTTGACATGGCATTGATGACATGGCAAAGAAGACAAGTTAACCATAGTTACATCTTAACTAGAAGACTTGGAGCCAAAAGAGAAGAGAAGGAAAAGTTAATTTGAAAGAAGGAGACAAGAGGTACAACAAGTCTTATGACAAGTTTTTCTCTTCACATGTGTGGGAAGCTTTATTTCAAAACCATTTCTCTTTCCCACCAAGACACTCCACATCCAATGGATCATATTCTCTCTACATCAAAATCACATTTTAATCCAATGGCCAAAGATTCAAGCTTTATTCTTATCTCTCCTACTTTACATCCTATGGCCAAAATTGAATCTTTACTTGATCCAAAGGCCATGATTTACTCCACCTAAGAGACAAACTTTTCTCAAGTCAATGGTTGTATCTTTCAAGATGCCTCTAAAGTCTATATCCATTCAAAAGCCATGATTTACTCCACCTAAAAGACAAACTTTTCTCAAGTCAATTGTTGTATCTTTCAAGGTGGCCTCCAAAGTCTATATCCATCCAAAAGCCATTATTTCTTCCTACCAAAAAAGACTTGTTGTAATCATTTTCACACTTCTCTAAGCCTTCTAACGTCTATAATGATCCAAGGGTCCATATCTTTCATATCAATCCAATGGCCCTCATTTCATGAGCTTACAGTCCACAATTTTCTATATAAACTAACTCTTTGTCTATGGTGCATATACTTGGCCGAAAATTACACTCTCTCTCTCTAGTGTTCTTCATCTTCTAAGCTTTCATTCTTTCACTCATTCATTCCTTGATTACATACTTGATTTTGAAGAGAGATCGTACACACTAGCCAAGTAAAGCTTTATTGTTACTCTTGAGCCTTTCTTACCAGATTCTTATCATTTCCTCAAGAGCCATTCTACTTGCTTGAGCAATCTGATTTCCAGCACCTATAAGGCTTCATTCTATATCTCCATTTCACCATTCAAGCCTTATCACAACTGATTTTCGTTGGTTGATACACTACTCAAAATTTCACATACCCTAGCAACCAAAAAAATCTCAAATCTGAGTTTTGTGCTTACCATTCCCATTCCAGCTTTTCAAGAGCTTCATTTGAGCCTTAGACACTTACAAATCCAGCTACTAAAGAGCCAGCCTTTGAGCCTAAACTTATCTCATACCCGGCTATTCTTAGAGCCATTTTTGAGCTTGTATTTTGTTGATTAAGTTAGTGTGGTGAGCTACAAACCACACGGTGTGTAGAGTTTTGTGTGGTGAGCTATAAACCACACGGTGTGTAGAGTTTTGTGTGGTGAGCTATAAACCACACGGTGTGTAGAGTTTGGTGTTTGAGCTACAAAAACACTGGTTGTATGAGTTCCGCTTGACTCGGTTGAACAAGCTATAGTGGAGTGTTTGAAATTCCCAAGTGGGACTTGGGGAGTGGAGTAGGCTTGGGTTAAGCCGAACCACTATAAATCTCTTTGCCCTTTTTACTTTACAGCAATTTCATTTTAGCATATCATACTTGCATTGCATACTTGAAATTGGACATCTAGGGTGATAGAATCAAGCTTGTGCATACATTTGTTGAATCTGAATTTGTGCTTCATTACAACTTGTTTTTGTGTGTGATATTCATTTTGATCATTTGACTTGATTCTTGTTGTTAAGTTTGATGTATGTGATTATCTTTGCATACATTTATATTCAACTTATTTAAATTGCTTCCGCTTAGGGTGAAACTCAATTGAAACAAAAAAAGGTGACTTAGTCTAAATTTGATTAAGATCACAATTCACCCCCCTCTTGTAGTGCCATCCGATCCAACAGCATAGACTTGAGCATTCCTAAGGTTTCAAAGTTGATTGTTATACTCCATTTAGTGTTCTTAGAAGTCTTAACTTGCTAGTTTAGATTTTGGACAAAGTTTCGTTAGGTAAAGAAGCCAATAGACCAAGTTAAGTTCAAAATTGCACGAAACGTGAAAAACTTGTCTATGCATAGAATTGAGCATTCCTAAGGCATCAAATCCGACCGTTATACTCTATTTAGTGTTCTTAGAAGTCTTAACTTGCTAGTTTAGCTTTTGGACAACGTTTCGTTAGGTAAAGAAGCCATAGACCAAGTTAAGTTCAAAATTGCAGAAAACGAGAAAAACTTGTCTATGCATAGAATTGAGCATTCCTAAGGCATCAAATTGGACCGTTATACTCTATTTAGTGCTCTTAGAAGTCTTCACTTGCTAGTTTAGCTTTTGGATAACATTACGTTAGGAAAAGAAGCCAATAGACCAAGTTAAGTTCAAAATTGCACGAAACGAGAAAAACTTTTCTATGCATAGAATTGAGCATTCCTAAGGTTTAAAATGGGACCGTTATACTCTATTTAGTGTTCTTAGAAGCCTTAACTTGCTAGTTTAGCATTTGGACAACGTTTCGTTAGATAAAGAAGCCAATAGACCAAGTTAAGTTCAAAATTGCACGAAACGTGAAAAACTTGTCTATGCATAGAATTGAGCATTCCTAAGGCATCAAATTGGACCGTTATACTCTATTTAGTGCTCTTAGAAGTCTTCACTTGCTAGTTTAGCTTTTGGATAACATTACGTTAGGAAAAGAAGCCAATAGACCAAGTTAAGTTCAAAATTGCACGAAACGAGAAAAACTTTTCTATGCATAGAATTGAGCATTCCTAAGTTTTAAAATGGGACCGTTATACTCTATTTAGTGTTCTTAGAAGTCTTAACTTGCTAGTTTAGCTTTTGGACAACGTTTCGTTAGATAAAGAAGCCAATAGACCAAGTTAAGTTCAAAATTGCACGAAACGTGAAAAACTTGTCTATGCATAGAATTGAGCATTCCTAAGGCATCAAATCGGACCGTTATACTCTATTTAGTCTTCTTAGAAGCCTTAACTTGCTAGTTTAGCTTTTGGACAACGTTTCGTTAGGTAAAGAAGCCAATAGACCAAGTTAAGTTCAAAATTGCACGAAACGAGAAAAACTTGTCTATGCATAGACTTGAGCATTCCTAAGGTTTCAAAGTTGACTGTTATACTCCATTTAGTGTGCTTAGAAGTCTTAACTTGCTAGTTTAGATTTTGGACAAAGTTTCGTTAGGTAAAGAAGCCAATAGACCAAGTTAAGTTCAAAATTGCACGAAACGTGAAAAACTTGTCTATGCATAGAATTGAGCATTCCTAAGGCATCAAATCCGACCGTTATACTCTATTTAGTGTTCTTAGAAGTCTTAACTTGCTAGTTTAGCTTTTGGACAACGTTTCGTTAGGTAAAGAAGCCATAGACCAAGTTAAGTTCAAAATTGCAGAAAACGAGAAAAACTTGTCTATTCATAGAATTGAGCATTCCTAAGGCATCAAATCGGACCGTTATACTCTATTTACTGCTCTTAGAAGTCTTCACTTGCTAGTTTAGCTTTTGGATAACATTACGTTTGGAAAAGAAGCCAATAGACCAAGTTAAGTTCAAAATTGCACGAAACGAGAAAAACTTTTCTATGCATAGAATTGAGCATTCCTAAGGTTTAAAATGGGACCGTTATACTCTATTTAGTGTTCTTAGAAGTCTTAACTTGCTAGTTTAGCTTTTGGACAACGTTTCGTTAGATAAAGAAGCCAATAGACCAAGTTAAGTTCAAAATTGCACGAAACGTGAAAAACTTGTCTATGCATAGAATTGAGCATTCCTAAGGCATCAAATTGGACCGTTATACTCTATTTAGTGCTCTTAGAAGTCTTCACTTGCTAGTTTAGCTTTTGGATAACATTACGTTAGGAAAAGAAACCAATAGACCAAGTTAAGTTCAAAATTGCACGAAACGAGAAAAACTTTTCTATGCATAGAATTGAGCATTCCTAAGGTTTAAAATGGGACCGTTATACTCTATTTAGTGTTCTTAGAAGTCTTAACTTGCTAGTTTAGCTTTTGGACAACGTTTCGTTAGATAAAGAAGCCAATAGACCAAGTTAAGTTCAAAATTGCACGAAACGTGAAAAACTTGTCTATGCATAGAATTGAGCATTCCTAAGGCATCAAATCGGACCGTTATACTCTATTTAGTCTTCTTAGAAGCCTTAACTTGCTAGTTTAGCTTTTGGACAACGTTTCGTTAGGTAAAGAAGCCATACACCAAGTTAAGTTCAAAATTGCACGAAACGAGAAAAACTTTTCTATGCATAGAATTGAGCATTCCTAAGGTTTAAAATGGGACCGTTTTACTCTATTTAGTGTTCTTAGAAGTCTTAACTTGCTAGTTTAGCTTTTGGACAACGTTTCGTTAGATAAAGAAGCGAATAGACCAAGTTACGTTCAAAATTGCACGAAACGTGAAAAACTTGTCTATGCATAGAATTGAGCATTCCTAAGGCATCAAATTGGACCGTTATACTCTATTTAGTGTTCTTAGAAGTCTTAACTTGCTATTTTAGCTTTTGGACAACGTTTCGTTAGGTAAAGAAGCCAATAGACCAAGTTAAGTTCAAAATTGCACGAAACGAGAAAAACATGTCTATGCATAGAATTGAGCATTCCTAAGGTTTCAAAGTTGACTGTTATACTCTTTTTAGTGTTCTTAGAAGTATTAACTTGCTAGTTTAGATTTTGGACAAAGTTTCGTTAGGTAAAGAAGCCAATAGACCAAGTTAAGTTCAAAATTGCACGAAACGTGAAAAACTTGTCTATGCATAGAATTGAGCATTCCTAAGGCATCAAATCGGACCGTTATACTCTATTTAGTGTTCTTAGAAGTCTTAACTTGCTATTTTAGATTTTGGACAACGTTTCGTTAGGTAAAGAAGCCATACACCAAGTTAAGTTCAAAATTGCAGAAAACGTGAAAAACTTGTCTATGCATAGAATTGAGCATTTCTAAGGCATCAAATTGGACCGTTATACTCTATTTAGTGTTCTTAGAAGTCTTAACTTGGTAGTTTAGTCTTTGGATAACATTTCGTTAGGAAAAGAAGCCAATAGACCAAGTTAAGTTCAAAATTGCACGAAACGAAAAAAACTTGTCTATGCATAGAATTGAGCATTCCTAAGGTTTCAAATTGGACCGTTATACTCTATTTAGTGTTCTTAGAGGTCTTAACTTGCTAGTTTAGCTTTTGGACAACGTTTCGTTAGGTAAAGAAGCCAATAGACCAAGTTAAGTTCAAAATTGCACGAAACGAGAAAAACTTGTCTATGCATAGACTTGAGCATTCCTAAGGTTTCAAAGTTGACTGTTATACTCCATTTAGTGTTCGTAGAAGTCTTAACTTGCTAGTTTAGATTTTGGACAAAGTTTCGTTAGGTAAAGAAGCCAATAGACCAAGTTAAGTTCAAAATTGCACGAAACGTGAAAAACTTGTCTATGCATAGAATTGAGCATTCCTAAGGCAACAAATCGGACCGTTATACTCTATTTAGTGTTCTTAGAAGTCTTAACTTGCTAGTTTAGCTTTTGGACAACGTTTCGTTAGGTAAAGAAGCCATAGACCAAGTTAAGTTCAAAATTGCAGAAAACGTGAAAAACTTGTCTATGCATAGAATTGAGCATTCCTAAGGCATCAAATTGGACCGTTATACTCTATCTAGTGCTCGTAGAAGTCTTCACTTGCTAGTTTAGCTTTTGGATAACATTACGTTAGGAAAAGAAGCCAATAGACCAAGTTAAGTTCAAAATTGCACGAAACGAGAAAAACTTTTCTATGCATAGAATTGAGCATTCCTAAGGTTTAAAATGGGACCGTTATACTCTATTTAGTGTTCTTAGAAGTCTTAACTTGCTAGTTTAGCTTTTGGACAACGTTTCGTTAGATAAAGAAGCCAATAGACCAAGTTAAGTTCAAAATTGCACGAAACGTGAAAAACTTGTCTATGCATAGAATTGAGCATTCCTAAGGAATCAAATTGGACCGTTATACTCTATTTAGTGTTCTTAGAAGTCTTAACTTGCTATTTTAGCTTTTGGATAACGTTTCGTTAGGTAAATAAGCCAATAGACCAAGTTAAGTTCAAAATTGCACGAAACGAGAAAAACATGTCTATGCATAGAATTGAGCATTCCTAAGGTTTCAAAGTTGACTGTTATACTCTTTTTAGTGTTCTTAGAAGTCTTAACTTGCTAGTTTAGCTTTTGGACAACGTTTCGTTAGGTAAAGAAGCCATACACCAAGTTAAGTTCAAAATTGCAGAAAACGTGAAAAACTTGTCTATGCATAGAATTGAGCATTCCTAAGGCATCAAATTGGACCGTTATACTCTATTTAGTGTTCTTAGAAGTCATAACTTGCTAGTTTAGTCTTTGGATAACATTTCGTTAGGTAAAGAAGCCAATAGACCAAGTTAAGTTCAAAATTGCATGAAACGAGAAAAGCTTGTCTATGCATAGAATTGAGCATTCCTAAGGTTTCAAATTGGACCGTTATACTACATTTAGTGTTCTTAGAAGTCTTAACTTGCTAGTTTAGCTTTTGGACAACGTTTCGTTAGGTAAAGAAGCCAATAGACCAAGTTAAGTTCAAAATTGCACGAAACGAGAAAAACTTATCTATGCAAAGAATTGAGCATTCCTAAGGTTTCAAAGTTGACTGTTATACTCTATTTAGTGTTCTTAGAAGTCTTAACTTGCTAGTTTTGCTTTTGGACAAAGGTTCGTTAGGTAAAGAAGCCAATAGACCAAGTTAAGTTCAAAATTGCACGAAACGTGAAAAACTTGTCTATGCATAGAATTGAGCATTCCTAAGGCATCAAATTGGACCGTTATACTCTATTTAGTGTTCTTAGAAGTCTTAACTTGCTAGTTTAGCTTTTGGACAACCTTTCGTTAGGTAAAGAAGCCATAGACCAAGTTAAGTTCAAAATTGCAAAAAACGTGAAAAACTTGTCTATGCATAGAATTGAGCATTCCTAAGGCATCAAATTGGACCGTTATACTCTATTTAGTGTTCTTAGAAGTCTTAACTTGGTAGTTTAGGCTTTGGATAACATTTCGTTAGGAAAAGAAGCCAATAGACCAAGTTAAGTTCAAAATTGCACGAAACGAAAAAAACTTGTCTATGCATAGAATTGAGCATTCCTAAGGTTTCAAATTGGACCGTTATACTCTATTTAGTGTTCTTAGAAGTCTTAACTTGCTAGTTTAGCTTTTGGACAACGTTTCGTTAGGTAAAGAAGCCAATAGACCAAGTAAGTTCAAAATTGCACGAAACGAGAAAAACTTGTCTATGCATAGACTTGAGCATTCCTAAGGTTTCAAAGTTGACTGTTATACTCCATTTAGTGTTCTTAGAAGTCTTAACTTGCTAGTTTAGATTTTGGACAAAGTTTCGTTAGGTAAAGAAGCCAATAGACCAAGTTAAGTTCAAAATTGCACGAAACGTGAAAAACTTGTCTATGCATAGAATTGAGCATTCCTAAGGCATCAAATCGGACGTTATACTCTATTTAGTGTTCTTCGAAGTCTTAACTTGCTAGTTTAGCTTTTGGACAACGTTTCGTTAGGTAAAGAAGCCATAGACCAAGTTAAGTTCAAAATTGCAGAAAACGTGAAAAACTTGTCTATGCATAGCCTTGAGCATTCCTAAGGCATGAAATTGGACCGTTATACTCTATTTAGTGCTCTTAGAAGTCTTCACTTGCTAGTTTAGCTTTTGGATAACATTATGTTAGGAAAAGAAGCCAATAGACCAAGTTAAGTTCAAAATTGCACGAAACGAGAAAAACTTTTCTATGCATAGAATTGAGCATTCCTAAGGTTTAAAATGGGACCGTTATACTCTATTTAGTGTTCTTAGAAGTCTTAACTTGCTAGTTTAGCTTTTGGACAACGTTTCGTTAGATAAAGAAGCCAATAGACCAAGTTAAGTTCAAAATTGCACGAAACGTGAAAAACTTGTCTATGCATAGAATTGAGCATTCCTAAGGCATCAAATCGGACCGTTATACTCTATTTAGTCTTCTTAGAAGCCTTAACTTGCTAGTTTAGCTTTTGGACAACGTTTCGTTAGGTAAAGAAGCCATACACCAAGTTAAGTTCAAAATTGCACGAAACGAGAAAAACTTTTCTATGCATAGAATTGAGCATTCCTAAGGTTTAAAATGGGACCGTTATACTCTATTTAGTGTTCTTAGAAGTCTTAACTTGGAAGTTTAGTCTTTGGATAACATTTCGTTAGGAAAAGAAGCCAATAGACCAAGTTAAGTTCAAAATTGCACGAAACGAAAAAAACTTGTCTATGCATAGAATTGAGCATTCCTAAGGTTTCAAATTGGACCGTTATACTCTATTTAGTGTTCTTAGAAGTCTTAACTTGCTAGTTTAGCTTTTGGACAACGTTTCGTTAGGTAAAGAAGCCAATAGACCAAGTAAGTTCAAAATTGCACGAAACGAGAAAAACTTGTCTATGCATAGACTTGAGCATTCCTAAGGTTTCAAAGTTGACTGTTATACTCCATTTAGTGTTCTTAGAAGTCTTAACTTGCTAGTTTAGATTTTGGACAAAGTTTCGTTAGGTAAAGAAGCCAATAGACCAAGTTAAGTTCAAAATTGCACGAAACGTGAAAAACTTGTCTATGCATAGAATTGAGCATTCCTAAGGCATCAAATCGGACCGTTATACTCTATTTAGTGTTCTTAGAAGTCTTAACTTGCTAGTTTAGCTTTTGGACAACGTTTCGTTAGGTAAAGAAGCCATAGACCAAGTTAAGTTCAAAATTGCAGAAAACGTGAAAAACTTGTCTATGCATAGCCTTGAGCATTCCTAAGGCATCAAATTGGACCGTTATACTCTATTTAGTGTTCTTAGAAGTCTTAACTTGCTATTTTAGCTTTTGGACAACGTTTCGTTAGGTAAAGAAGCCAATAGACCAAGTTAAGTTCAAAATTGCACGAAACGAGAAAAACATGTCTATGCATAGAATTGAGCATTCCTAAGGTTTCAAAGTTGACTGTTATACTCTTTTTAGTGTTCTTAGAAGTCTTAACTTGCTAGTTTAGCTTTTGGACAAAGTTTCGTTAGGTAAAGAAGCCAATAGACCAAGTTAAGTTCAAAATTGCACGAAACGTGAAAAACTTGTCTATGCATAGAATTGAGCATTCCTAAGGCATCAAATTGGACCGTTATACTCTATTTAGTGTTCTTAGAAGTTTTAACTTGCTAGTTTAGCTTTTGGACAACGTTTCGTTAGGTAAAGAAGCCATACACCAAGTTAAGTTCAAAATTGCATAAAACGCGAAAAACTTGTCTATACATAGAATTGAGCATTCCTAAGGCATCAAATTGGACCGTTATACTCTATTTAGTGTTCTTAGAAGTCATAACTTGCTAGTTTAGTCTTTGGATAACATTTCGTTAGGTAAAGAAGCCAATAGACCAAGTTAAATTCAAAATTGCACGAAACGAGAAAAGCTTGTCTATGCATAGAATTGAGCATTCCTAAGGTTTCAAATTGGACCGTTATACTACATTTAGTGTTCTTAGAAGTCTTAACTTGCTAGTTTAGCTTTTGGACAACGTTTCGTTAGGTAAAGAAGCCAATAGACCAAGTTAAGTTCAAAATTGCACGAAACGTGAAAAACTTGTCTATGCATAGAATTGAGCATTCCTAAGGCATCAAATTGGACCGTTATACTCTATTTAGTGTTCTTAGAAGTCTTAACTTGCTAGTTTAGCTTTTGGACAACCTTTCGTTAGGTAAAGAAGCCATAGACCAAGTTAAGTTCAAAATTGCAGAAAACGTGAAAAACTTGTCTATGCATAGAATTGAGCATTCCTAAGGCATCAAATTGGACCGTTATACTCTATTTAGTGTTCTTAGAAGTCTTAACTTGGTAGTTTAGTCTTTGGATAACATTTCGTTAGGAAAAGAAGCCAATAGACCAAGTTAAGTTCAAAATTGCACGAAACGAAAAAAACTTGTCTATGCATAGAATTGAGCATTCCTAAGGTTTCAAATTGGACCGTTATACTCTATTTAGTGTTCTTAGAAGTCTTAACTTGCTAGTTTAGCTTTTGGACAACGTTTCGTTAGATAAAGAAGCCAATAATAGACAAAGTTAAGTTCAAAATTGCACGAAACGTGAAAAACTTGTCTATGCATAGAATTGAGCATTCCTAAGGCATCAAATTGGACCGTTATACTCTATTTAGTGTTCTTAGAAGTTTTAACTTGCTAGTTTAGCTTTTGGACAACGTTTCGTTAGGTAAAGAAGCCAATAGACCAAGTAAGTTCAAAATTGCACGAAACGAGAAAAACTTGTCTATGCATAGACTTGAGCATTCCTAAGGTTTCAAAGTTGACTGTTATACTCCATTTAGTGTTCTTAGAAGTCCTAACTTGCTAGTTTAGATTTTGGACAAAGTTTCGTTAGGTAAAGAAGCCCATAGACCAAGTTAAGTTCAAAATTGCACGAAACGTGAAAAACTTGTCTATGCATAGAATTGAGCATTCCTAAGGCATCAAATCGGACCGTTATACTCTATTTAGTGTTCTTAGAAGTCTTAATTTGCTAGTTTAGCTTTTGGACAACGTTTCGTTAGGTAAAGAAGCCAATAGACCAAGTTAAGTTCAAAATTGCAGAAAACGTGAAAAACTTGTCTATGCATAGCCTTGAGCATTCCTAAGGCATCAAATTGGACCGTTATACTCTATTTAGTGCTCTTAGAAGTCTTCACTTGCTAGTTTAGCTTTTGGATAATATTATGTTAGGAAAAGAAGCCAATAGACCAAGTTAAGTTCAAAATTGCACGAAACGAGAAAAACTTTTCTATGCATAGAATTGAGCATTCCTAAGGTTTAAAATGGGACCGTTATACTCTATTTAGTGTTCTTAGAAGTCTTAACTTGCTAGTTTAGCTTTTGGACAACGTTTCGTTAGATAAAGAAGCCAATAGACCAAGTTAAGTTCAAAATCGCACGAAACGTGAAAAACTTGTCTATGCATAGAATTGAGCATTCCTAAGGCATCAAATCGGACCGTTATACTCTATTTAGTCTTCTTAGAAGCCTTAACTTGCTAGTTTAGCTTTTGGACAACGTTTCGTTAGGTAAAGAAGCCATACACCAAGTTAAGTTCAAAATTGCACGAAACGAGAAAAACTTTTCTATGCATAGAATTGAGCATTCCTAAGGTTTAAAATGGGACCGTTATACTCTATTTAGTGTTCTTAGATGTCTTAACTTGGAAGTTTAGTCTTTGGATAACATTTCGTTAGGAAAAGAAGCCAATAGACCAAGTTAAGTTCAAAATTGCACGAAACGAAAAAAACTTGTCTATGCATAGAATTGAGCATTCCTAAGGTTTCAAATTGGACCGTTATTCTCTATTTAGTGTTCTTAGAAGTCTTAACTTGCTAGTTTAGCTTTTGGACAACGTTTCGTTAGGTAAAGAAGCCAATAGACCAAGTAAGTTCAAAATTGCACGAAACGAGAAAAACTTGTCTATGCATAGACTTGAGCATTCCTAAGGTTTCAAAGTTGACTGTTATACTCCATTTAGTGTTCTTAGAAGTCTTAACTTGCTAGTTTAGATTTTGGACAAAGTTTCGTTAGGTAAAGAAGCCAATAATAGACAAAGTTAAGTTCAAAATTGCACGAAACGTGAAAAACTTGTCTATGCATAGAATTGAGCATTCCTAAGGCATCAAATCGGACCGTTATACTCTATTTAGTGTTCTTAGAAGTCTTAACTTGCTAGTTTAGCTTTTGGACAACGTTTCGTTAGGTAAAGAAGCCATAGACCAAGTTAAGTTCAAAATTGCAAAAAACGTGAAAAACTTGTCTATGCATAGCCTTGAGCATTCCTAAGGCATCAAATTGGACCGTTATACTCTATTTAGTGCTCTTAGAAGTCTTCACTTGCTAGTTTAGCTTTTGGATAACATTATGTTAGGAAAAGAAGCCAATAGACCAAGTTAAGTTCAAAATTGCACGAAACGAGAAAAACTTTTCTATGCATAGAATTGAGCATTCCTAAGGTTTAAAATGGGACCGTTATACTCTATTTAGTGTTCTTAGAAGTCTTAACTTGCTAGTTTAGCTTTTGGACAACGTTTCGTTAGATAAAGAAGCCAATAGACCAAGTTAAGTTCAAAATTGCACGAAACGTGAAAAACTTGTCTATGCATAGAATTGAGCATTCCTAAGGCATCAAATCGGACCGTTATACTCTATTTAGTCTTCTTAGAAGCCTTAACTTGCTAGTTTAGCTTTTGGACAACGTTTCGTTAGGTAAAGAAGCCATACACCAAGTTAAGTTCAAAATTGCACGAAACGAGAAAAACTTTTCTATGCATAGAATTGAGCATTCCTAAGGTTTAAAATGGGACCGTTATACTCTATTTAGTGTTCTTAGAAGTCTTAACTTGGAAGTTTAGTCTTTGGATAACATTTCGTTAGGAAAAGAAGCCAATAGACCAAGTTAAGTTCAAAATTGCACGAAACGAAAAAAACTTGTCTATGCATAGAATTGAGCATTCCTAAGGTTTCAAATTGGACCGTTATACTCTATTTAGTGTTCTTAGAAGTCTTAACTTGCTAGTTTAGCTTTTGGACAACGTTTCGTTAGGTAAAGAAGCCAATAGACCAAGTAAGTTCAAAATTGCACGAAACGAGAAAAACTTGTCTATGCATAGACTTGAGCATTCCTAAGGTTTCAAAGTTGACTGTTATACTCCATTTAGTGTTCTTAGAAGTCTTAACTTGCTAGTTTAGATTTTGGACAAAGTTTCGTTAGGTAAAGAAGCCAATAGACCATGTTTAGTTCAAAATTGCACGAAACGTGAAAAACTTGTCTATGCATAGAATTGAGCATTCCTAAGGCATCATATCGGACAGTTATACTCTATTTAGTGTTCTTAGAAGTCTTAACTTGCTAGTTTAGCTTTTGGACAACGTTTCGTTAGGTAAAGAAGCCATAGACCAAGTTAAGTTCAAAATTGCAGAAAACGTGAAAAACTTGTCTATGCATAGCCCTGAGCATTCCTAAGGCATCAAATTGGACCGTTATACTCTATTTAGTGTTCTTAGAAGTCTTAACTTGCTATTTTAGCTTTTGGACAACGTTTCGTTAGGTAAAGAAGCCAATAGACCAAGTTAAGTTCAAAATTGCACGAAACGAGAAAAACATGTCTATGCATAGAATTGAGCATTCCTAAGGTTTCAAAGTTGACTGTTATACTCTTTTTAGTGTTCTTAGAAGTCTTAACTTGCTAGTTTAGCTTTTGGACAAAGTTTCGTTAGGTAAAGAAGCCAATAGACCAAGTTAAGTTCAAAATTGCACGAAACGTGAAAAACTTGTCTATGCATAGAATTGAGCATTCCTAAGGCATCAAATCGGACAGTTATACTCTATTTAGTGTTCTTAGAAGTCTTAACTTGCTAGTTTAGCTTTTGGACAACATTTCGTTAGGTAAAGAAGCCATAGACCAAGTTAAGTTCAAAATTGCAGAAAACGTGAAAAACTTGTCTATGCATAGCCTTGAGCATTCCTAAGGCATCAAATTGGACCGTTATACTCTATTTAGTGTTCTTAGAAGTCTTAACTTGCTATTTTAGCTTTTGGACAACGTTTCGTTAGGTAAAGAAGCCAATAGACCAAGTTAAGTTCAAAATTGCACGAAACGAGAAAAACATGTCTATGCATAGAATTGAGCATTCCTAAGGTTTCAAAGTTGACTGTTATACTCTTTTTAGTGTTCTTAGAAGTCTTAACTTGCTAGTTTAGCTTTTGGACAAAGTTTCGTTAGGTAAAGAAGCCAATAGACCAAGTTAAGTTCAAAATTGCACGAAACGTGAAAAACTTGTCTATGCATAGAATTGAGCATTCCTAAGGCATCAAATTGGACCGTTATACTCTATTTAGTGTTCTTAGAAGTTTTAACTTGCTAGTTTAGCTTTTGGACAACGTTTCGATAGGTAAAGAAGCCATACACCAAGTTAAGTTCAAAATTGCATAAAACGTGAAAAACTTGTCTATACATAGAATTGAGCATTCCTAAGGCATCAAATTGGACCGTTATACTCTATTTAGTGTTCTTAGAAGTCATAACTTGCTAGCTTAGTCTTTGGATAACATTTTGTTAGGTAAAGAAGCCAATAGACCAAGTTAAGTTCAAAATTGCACGAAACGAGAAAAGCTTGTCTATGCATAGAATTGAGCATTCCTAAGGTTTCAAATTGGACCGTTATACTACATTTAGTGTTCTTAGAAGTCTTAACTTGCTAGTTTAGCTTTTGGACAACGTTTCGTTAGGTAAAGAAGCCAATAGACCAAGTAAAGTTCAAAATTGCACGAAACGAGAAAAACTTGTCTATGCATAGAATTGAGCATTCCTAAGGTTTCAAAGTTGACTGTTATACTCTATTTAGTGTTCTTAGAACTCTTAACTTGCTAGTTTTGCTTTTGGACAAAGTTTCGTTAGGTAAAGAAGCCAATAGACCAAGTTAAGTTCAAAATTGCACGAAACGTGAAAAACTTGTCTATGCATAGAATTGAGCATTCCTAAGGCATCAAATTGGACCGTCATACTCTATTTAGTGTTCTTAGAAGTCTTAACTTGCTAGTTTAGCTTTTGGACAACCTTTCGTTAGGTAAAGAAGCTATAGACCAAGTTAAGTTCAAAATTGCAGAAAACGTGAAAAACTTGTCTATGCATAGAATTGAGCATTCCTAAGGCATCAAATTGGACCGTTATACTGTATTTAGTGTTCTTAGAAGTCTTAACTTGGTAGTTTAGTCTTTGGATAACATTTCGTTAGGAAAAGAAGCCAGTAGACCAAGTTAAGTTCAAAATTGCACGAAACGAAAAAAACTTGTCTATGCATAGAATTGAGCATTCCTAAGGTTTCAAATTGGACCGTTATACTCTATTTAGTGTTCTTAGAAGTCTTAACTTGCTAGTTTAGCTTTTGGACAACGTTTCGTTAGATAAAGAAGCCAATAATAGACAAAGTTAAGTTCAAAATTGCACGAAACGTGAAAAACTTGTCTATGCATAGAATTGAGCATTCCTAAGGCATCAAATTGGACCGTTATACTCTATTTAGTGTTCTTAGAAGTTTTAACTTGCTAGTTTAGCTTTTGGACAACGTTTCGTTAGGTAAAGAAGCCAATAGACCAAGTAAGTTCAAAATTGCACGAAACGAGAAAAACTTGTCTATGCATAGACTTGAGCATTCCTAAGGTTTCAAAGTTGACTGTTATACTCCATTTAGTGTTCTTAGAAGTCTTAACTTGCTAGTTTAGATTTTGGACAAAGTTTCGTTAGGTAAAGAAGCCAATAGACCAAGTTAAGTTCAAAATTGCACGAAACGTGAAAAACTTGTCTATGCATAGAATTGAGCATTCCTAAGGCATCAAATCGGACCGTTATACTCTATTTAGTGTTCTTAGAAGTCTTAACTTGCTAGTTTAGCTTTTGGACAACGTTTCGTTAGGTAAAGAAGCCAATAGACCAAGTTAAGTTCAAAATTGCAGAAAACGTGAAAAACTTGTCTATGCATAGCCTTGAGCATTCCTAAGGCATCAAATTGGACCGTTATACTCTATTTAGTGCTCTTAGAAGTCTTCACTTGCTAGTTTAGCTTTTGGATAATATTATGTTAGGAAAAGAAGCCAATAGACCAAGTTAAGTTCAAAATTGCACGAAACGAGAAAAACTTTTCTATGCATAGAATTGAGCATTCCTAAGGTTTAAAATGGGACCGTTATACTCTATTTAGTGTTCTTAGAAGTCTTAACTTGCTAGTTTAGCTTTTGGACAACGTTTCGTTAGATAAAGAAGCCAATAGACCAAGTTAAGTTCAAAATCGCACGAAACGTGAAAAACTTGTATATGCATAGAATTGAGCATTCCTAAGGCATCAAATCGGACCGTTATACTCTATTTAGTCTTCTTAGAAGCCTTAACTTGCTAGTTTAGCTTTTGGACAACGTTTCGTTAGGTAAAGAAGCCATACACCAAGTTAAGTTCAAAATTGCACGAAACGAGAAAAACTTTTCTATGCATAGAATTGAGCATTCCTAAGGTTTAAAATGGGACCGTTATACTCTATTTAGTGTTCTTAGAAGTCTTAACTTGGAAGTTTAGTCTTTGGATAACATTTCGTTAGGAAAAGAAGCCAATAGACCAAGTTAAGTTCAAAATTGCACGAAACGAAAAAAACTTGTCTATGCATAGAATTGAGCATTCCTAAGGTTTCAAATTGGACCGTTATTCTCTATTTAGTGTTCTTAGAAGTCTTAACTTGCTAGTTTAGCTTTTGGACAACGTTTCGTTAGGTAAAGAAGCCAATAGACCAAGTAAGTTCAAAATTGCACGAAACGAGAAAAACTTGTCTATGCATAGACTTGAGCATTCCTAAGGTTTCAAAGTTGACTGTTATACTCCATTTAGTGTTCTTAGAAGTCTTAACTTGCTAGTTTAGATTTTGGACAAAGTTTCGTTAGGTAAAGAAGCCAATAGACCAAGTTAAGTTCAAAATTGCACGAAACGTGAAAAACTTGTCTATGCATAGAATTGAGCATTCCTAAGGCATCAAATCGGACCGTTATACTCTATTTAGTGTTCTTAGAAGTCTTAACTTGCTAGTTTAGCTTTTGGACAACGTTTCGTTAGGTAAAGAATCCATAGACCAAGTTAAGTTCAAAATTGCAAAAAACGTGAAAAACTTGTCTATGCATAGCCTTGAGCATTCCTAAGGCATCAAATTGGACCGTTATACTCTATTTAGTGCTCTTAGAAGTCTTCACTTGCTAGTTTAGCTTTTGGATAACATTATGTTAGGAAAAGAAGCCAATAGACCAAGTTAAGTTCAAAATTGCACGAAACGAGAAAAACTTTTCTATGCATAGAATTGAGCATTCCTAAGGTTTAAAATGGGACCGTTATACTCTATTTAGTGTTCTTAGAAGTCTTAACTTGCTAGTTTAGCTTTTGGACAACGTTTCGTTAGATAAAGAAGCCAATAGACCAAGTTAAGTTCAAAATTGCACGAAACGTGAAAAACTTGTCTATGCATAGAATTCAGCATTCCTAAGGCATCAAATTGGACCGTTATACTCTATTTAGTGTTCTTAGAAGTCTTAACTTGCTATTTTAGCTTTTGGACAACGTTTTGTTAGGTAAAGAAGCCAATAGACCAAGTTAAGTTCAAAATTGCATGAAACGAGAAAAACATGTCTATGCATAGAATTGAGCATTCCTAAGGTTTCAAAGTTGACTGTTATACTCTTTTTAGTGTTCTTAGAAGTCTTAACTTGCTAGTTTAGCTTTTGGACAAAGTTTCGTTAGGTAAAGAAGCCAATAGACCAAGTTAAGTTCAAAATTGCACGAAACGTGAAAAACTTGTCTATGCATAGAATTGAGCATTCCTAAGGCATCAAATCGGACCGTTATACTCTATTTAGTGTTCTTAGAAGTTTTAACTTGCTAGTTTAGCTTTTGGACAACGTTTCGTTAGGTAAAGAAGCCATACACCAAGTTAAGTTCAAAATTGCATAAAACGTGAAAAACTTGTCTATACATAGAATTGAGCATTCCTAAGGCATCAAATTAGACCGTTATACTCTATTTAGTGTTCTTAGAAGTCATAACTTGCTAGTTTAGTCTTTGGATAACATTTCGTTAGGTAAAGAAGCCAATAGACCATGTTAAGTTCAAAATTGCACGAAACGAGAAAAGCTTGTCTATGCATAGAATTGAGCATTCCTAAGGTTTCAAATTGGACCGTTATACTCTATTTAGTGTTCTTAGAAGTGTTAACTTGCTAGTTTAGCTTTTGGACAACGTTTCGTTAGGTAAAGAAGCCAATAGACCAAGTTAAGTTCAAAATTGCACGAAACGAGAAAAACTTGTCTATGCATAGAATTGAGCATTCCTAAGGTTTCAAAGTTGACTGTTATACTCTATTTAGTGTTCTTAGAAGTCTTAACTTGCTAGTTTAGCTTTTGGATAAAGTTTCGTTAGGTAAAGAAGCCAATAGACCAAGTTAAGTTCAAAATTGCACGAAACGTGAAAAACTTGTCTATGCATAGAATTGAGCATTCCTAAGGCATCAAATCGGACCGTTATACTCTATTTAGTGTTCTTAGAAGTCTTAACTTGCTAGTTTAGCTTTTGGACAACGTTTCGTTAGGTAAAGAAGCCATACACCAAGTTAAATTCAAAATTGCAGAAAACGTGAAAAACTTGTCTATGCATAGAATTGAGCATTCCTAAGGCATCAAATTGGACCGTTATACTCTATTTAGTGTTCTTAGAAGTCTTAACTTGCTAGTTTAGTCTTTGGATAACATTTCGTTAGGAAAAGAAGCCAATAGACCAAGTTAAGTTCAAAATTGCACGAAACGAAAAAACTTGTCTATGCATAGAATTGAGCATTCCTAAGGTTTCAAATTGGACCGTTATACTCTATTTAGTGTTCTTAGATGTCTTAACTTGCTAGTTTAGCTTTTGGACAACGTTTCGTTAGGTAAAGAAGCCAATAGACCAAGTTAAGTTCAAAATTGCATGAAACGAGAAAAACTTGTCTATGCATAGAATTGAGCATTCCTAAGGTTTCAAAGTTGACTGTTATACTCTATTTAGTGCTCTTAGAAGTCTTAACTTGCTAGTTTAGCTTTTGGACAACGTTTCGTTAGTAAAAGAAGCCAATAGACCAAGTTAAGTTCAAAATTGCACGAAACGAGAAAAACTTATCTATGCATAGAATTGAGCATTCCTAAGGTTTCAAATTGGACCGTTATACTGTATTTAGTGCTCTTAGAAGTCTTCACTTGCTAGTTTAGCTTTTGGATAACATTACGTTAGGAAAAGAAGCCAATAGACCAAGTTAAGTTCAAAATTGCACGAAACGAGAAAAACTTTTCTATGCATAGAATTGAGCATTCCTAAGGTTTCAAGTTGGACCGTTATACTCTATTTAGTGTTCTTAGAAGTCTTAACTTGCTAGTTTAGCTTTTGGACAACGTTTCGTTAGATAAAGAAGCCAATAATAGACAAAGTTAAGTTCAAAATTGCACGAAACGTGAAAAACTTGTCTATGCATAGAATTGAGCATTCCTAAGGCATCAAATTGGTCCGTTATACTCTATTTAGTGTTCTTAGAAGTCTTAACTTGCTAGTTTAGCTTTTGGATAACGTTTCGTTAGGTAAAGAAGCCATAGACCAAGTTGTGTTCAAAATTGCACAAAACGTGAAAAACTTGTCTATGCATAGAATTGAGCATTCCTAAGGCATCAAATCGGACCGTTATACTCTATTTAGTGCTCTTAGAAGTCTTAACTTGCTAGTTTAGCTTTTGGACAACGTTTCGTTAGGTAAAGAAGCCATAGACCAAGTTAAGTTCAAAATTGCAAAAAACGTGAAAAACTTGTCTATGCATAGCCTTGAGCATTCCTAAGGCATCAAATTGGACCGTTATACTCTATTTAGTGCTCTTAGAAGTCTTCACTTGCTAGTTTAGCTTTTGGATAACATTATGTTAGGAAAAGAAGCCAATAGACCAAGTTAAGTTCAAAATTGCACGAAACGAGAAAAACTTTTCTATGCATAGAATTGAGCATTCCTAAGGTTTAAAATGGGACCGTTATACTCTATTTAGTGTTCTTAGAAGTCTTAACTTGCTAGTTTAGCTTTTGGACAACGTTTCGTTAGATAAAGAAGCCAATAGACCAAGTTAAGTTCAAAATTGCACGAAACGTGAAAAACTTGTCTATGCATAGAATTCAGCATTCCTAAGGCATCAAATTGGACCGTTATACTCTATTTAGTGTTCTTAGAAGTCTTAACTTGCTATTTTAGCTTTTGGACAACGTTTCGTTAGGTAAAGAAGCCAATAGACCAAGTTAAGTTCAAAATTGCACGAAACGAGAAAAACATGTCTATGCATAGAATTGAGCATTCCTAAGGTTTCAAAGTTGACTGTTATACTCTTTTTAGTGTTCTTAGAAGTCTTAACTTGCTAGTTTAGCTTTTGGACAAAGTTTCGTTAGGTAAAGAAGCCAATAGACCAAGTTAAGTTCAAAATTGCACGAAACGTGAAAAACTTGTCTATGCATAGAATTGAGCATTCCTAAGGCATCAAATCGGACCGTTATACTCTATTTAGTGTTCTTAGAAGTTTTAACTTGCTAGTTTAGCTTTTGGACAACGTTTCGTTAGGTAAAGAAGCCATACACCAAGTTAAGTTCAAAATTGCATAAAACGTGAAAAACTTGTCTATACATAGAATTGAGCATTCCTAAGGCATCAAATTAGACCGTTATACTCTATTGAGTGTTCTTAGAAGTCATAACTTGCTAGTTTAGTCTTTGGATAACATTTCGTTAGGTAAAGAAGCCAATAGACCATGTTAAGTTCAAAATTGCACGAAACGAGAAAAGCTTGTCTATGCATAGAATTGAGCATTCCTAAGGTTTCAAATTGGACCGTTATACTCTATTTAGTGTTCTTAGAAGTGTTAACTTGCTAGTTTAGCTTTTGGACAACGTTTCGTTAGGTAAAGAAGCCAATAGACCAAGTTAAGTTCAAAATTGCACGAAACGAGAAAAACTTGTCTATGCATAGAATTGAGCATTCCTAAGGTTTCAAAGTTGACTGTTATACTCTATTTAGTGTTCTTAGAAGTCTTAACTTGCTAGTTTAGCTTTTGGACAAAGTTTCGTTAGGTAAAGAAGCCAATAGACCAAGTTAAGTTCAAAATTGCACGAAACGTGAAAAACTTGTCTATGCATAGAATTGAGCATTCCTAAGGCATCAAATCGGACCGTTATACTCTATTTAGTGTTCTTAGAAGTCTTAACTTGCTAGTTTAGCTTTTGGACAACGTTTCGTTAGGTAAAGAAGCCATACACCAAGTTAAATTCAAAATTGCAGAAAACGTGAAAAACTTGTCTATGCATAGAATTGAGCATTCCTAAGGCATCAAATTGGACCGTTATACTCTATTTAGTGTTCTTAGAAGTCTTAACTTGCTAGTTTAGTCTTTGGATAACATTTCGTTAGGAAAAGAAGCCAATAGACCAAGTTAAGTTCAAAATTGCACGAAACGAAAAAAACTTGTCTATGCATAGAATTGAGCATTTCTAAGGTTTCAAATTGGACCGTTATACTCTATTTAGTGTTCTTAGATGTCTTAACTTGCTAGTTTAGCTTTTGGACAACGTTTCGTTAGGTAAAGAAGCCAATAGACCAAGTTAAGTTCAAAATTGCATGAAACGAGAAAAACTTGTCTATGCATAGAATTGAGCATTCCTAAGGTTTCAAAGTTGACTGTTATACTCTATTTAGTGCTCTTAGAAGTCTTAACTTGCTAGTTTAGCTTTTGGACAACGTTTCGTTAGTAAAAGAAGCCAATAGACCAAGTTAAGTTCAAAATTGCACGAAACGAGAAAAACTTATCTATGCATAGAATTGAGCATTCC
Source organism: Tripterygium wilfordii (assembly GCF_013401445.1). Lineage (NCBI taxonomy): Eukaryota > Viridiplantae > Streptophyta > Magnoliopsida > Celastrales > Celastraceae > Tripterygium > Tripterygium wilfordii. The sequence continues at coordinate 123,725 of NW_024056360.1, read as the reverse complement.
TAAGGTTTCAAATTGGACCGTTATACTGTATTTAGTGCTCTTAGAAGTCTTCACTTGCTAGTTTAGCTTTTGGATAACATTACGTTAGGAAAAGAAGCCAATAGACCAAGTTAAGTTCAAAATTGCACGAAACGAGAAAAACTTTTCTATGCATAGAATTGAGCATTCCTAAGGTTTCAAGTTGGACCGTTATACTCTATTTAGTGTTCTTAGAAGTCTTAACTTGCTAGTTTAGCTTTTGGACAACGTTTCGTTAGATAAAGAAGCCAATAATAGACAAAGTTAAGTTCAAAATTGCACGAAACGTGAAAAACTTGTCTATGCATAGAATTGAGCATTCCTAAGGCATCAAATTGGTCCGTTATACTCTATTTAGTGTTCTTAGAAGTCTTAACTTGCTAGTTTAGCTTTTGGATAACGTTTCGTTAGGTAAAGAAGCCATAGACCAAGTTGTGTTCAAAATTGCACAAAACGTGAAAAACTTGTCTATGCATAGAATTGAGCATTCCTAAGGCATCAAATTGGACCGTTATAATCTATTTAGTGTTCTTAGAAGTCTTAACTTGCTAGTTTAGCTTTTGGATAACATTTCGTTAGGAAAAGAAGCCAATAGACCAAGTTAAGTTCAAAATTGCACGAAACGAGAAAAACTTGTCTATGCATAGAATTGAGCATTCCTAAGGTTTCAAATTGGACCGTTATACTCTATTTAGTGTTCTTAGAAGTCTTAACTTGCTAGTTTAGCTTTTGGACAACGTTTCGTTAGATAAAGAAGCAAATAGACCAAGTTAAGTTCAAAATTGCACGAAACGAGAAAAACTTGTCTATGCATAGAATTGAGCATTCCTAAGGTTTCAAAGTTGACTGTTATACTCCATTTAGTGTTCTTAGAAGTCTTAACTTGCTAGTTTAGATTTTGGACAAAGTTTCGTTAGGTAAAGAAGTCAATAGACCAAGTTAAGTTCAAAATTGCACGAAACGAGAAAAACTTGTCTATGCATAGAATTGAGCATTCCTAAGGTTTCCAAGTTGACTGTCATACTCTATTTAGTGTTCTTAGAAGTCCTAACTTACTTGTTTAGCTTTTGGACAAAGTTTCGTTAGGTAAAGAAGCCAATAGACCAAGTTAAGTTCAAAATTGCACGAAACGTGAAAAACTTGTCTATGCATAGAATTGAGCATTCCTAAGGCATCAAATCGGACCGTTATACTCTATTTAGTGTTCTTAGAAGTTTTAACTTGCTAGTTTAGCTTTTGGACAACGTTTCGTTAGGTAAAGAAGCCATACACCAAGTTAAGTTCAAAATTGCATAAAACGTGAAAAACTTGTCTATACATAGAATTGAGCATTCCTAAGGCATCAAATTAGACCGTTATACTCTATTGAGTGTTCTTAGAAGTCATAACTTGCTAGTTTAGTCTTTGGATAACATTTCGTTAGGTAAAGAAGCCAATAGACCATGTTAAGTTCAAAATTGCACGAAACGAGAAAAGCTTGTCTATGCATAGAATTGAGCATTCCTAAGGTTTCAAATTGGACCGTTATACTCTATTTAGTGTTCTTAGAAGTGTTAACTTGCTAGTTTAGCTTTTGGACAACGTTTCGTTAGGTAAAGAAGCCAATAGACCAAGTTAAGTTCAAAATTGCACGAAACGAGAAAAACTTGTCTATGCATAGAATTGAGCATTCCTAAGGTTTCAAAGTTGACTGTTATACTCTATTTAGTGTTCTTAGAAGTCTTAACTTGCTAGTTTAGCTTTTGGACAAAGTTTCGTTAGGTAAAGAAGCCAATAGACCAAGTTAAGTTCAAAATTGCACGAAACGTGAAAAACTTGTCTATGCATAGAATTGAGCATTCCTAAGGCATCAAATCGGACCGTTATACTCTATTTAGTGTTCTTAGAAGTCTTAACTTGCTAGTTTAGCTTTTGGACAACGTTTCGTTAGGTAAAGAAGCCATACACCAAGTTAAATTCAAAATTGCAGAAAACGTGAAAAACTTGTCTATGCATAGAATTGAGCATTCCTAAGGCATCAAATTGGACCGTTATACTCTATTTAGTGTTCTTAGAAGTCTTAACTTGCTAGTTTAGTCTTTGGATAACATTTCGTTAGGAAAAGAAGCCAATAGACCAAGTTAAGTTCAAAATTGCACGAAACGAAAAAAACTTGTCTATGCATAGAATTGAGCATTTCTAAGGTTTCAAATTGGACCGTTATACTCTATTTAGTGTTCTTAGATGTCTTAACTTGCTAGTTTAGCTTTTGGACAACGTTTCGTTAGGTAAAGAAGCCAATAGACCAAGTTAAGTTCAAAATTGCATGAAACGAGAAAAACTTGTCTATGCATAGAATTGAGCATTCCTAAGGTTTCAAAGTTGACTGTTATACTCTATTTAGTGCTCTTAGAAGTCTTAACTTGCTAGTTTAGCTTTTGGACAACGTTTCGTTAGTAAAAGAAGCCAATAGACCAAGTTAAGTTCAAAATTGCACGAAACGAGAAAAACTTATCTATGCATAGAATTGAGCATTCCTAAGGTTTCAAATTGGACCGTTATACTGTATTTAGTGCTCTTAGAAGTCTTCACTTGCTAGTTTAGCTTTTGGATAACATTACGTTAGGAAAAGAAGCCAATAGACCAAGTTAAGTTCAAAATTGCACGAAACGAGAAAAACTTTTCTATGCATAGAATTGAGCATTCCTAAGGTTTCAAGTTGGACCGTTATACTCTATTTAGTGTTCTTAGAAGTCTTAACTTGCTAGTTTAGCTTTTGGACAACGTTTCGTTAGATAAAGAAGCCAATAATAGACAAAGTTAAGTTCAAAATTGCACGAAACGTGAAAAACTTGTCTATGCATAGAATTGAGCATTCCTAAGGCATCAAATTGGTCCGTTATACTCTATTTAGTGTTCTTAGAAGTCTTAACTTGCTAGTTTAGCTTTTGGATAACGTTTCGTTAGGTAAAGAAGCCATAGACCAAGTTGTGTTCAAAATTGCACAAAACGTGAAAAACTTGTCTATGCATAGAATTGAGCATTCCTAAGGCATCAAATTGGACCGTTATAATCTATTTAGTGTTCTTAGAAGTCTTAACTTGCTAGTTTAGCTTTTGGATAACATTTCGTTAGGAAAAGAAGCCAATAGACCAAGTTAAGTTCAAAATTGCACGAAACGAGAAAAACTTGTCTATGCATAGAATTGAGCATTCCTAAGGTTTCAAATTGGACCGTTATACTCTATTTAGTGTTCTTAGAAGTCTTAACTTGCTAGTTTAGCTTTTGGACAACGTTTCGTTAGATAAAGAAGCAAATAGACCAAGTTAAGTTCAAAATTGCACGAAACGAGAAAAACTTGTCTATGCATAGAATTGAGCATTCCTAAGGTTTCAAAGTTGACTGTTATACTCCATTTAGTGTTCTTAGAAGTCTTAACTTGCTAGTTTAGATTTTGGACAAAGTTTCGTTAGGTAAAGAAGTCAATAGACCAAGTTAAGTTCAAAATTGCACGAAACGAGAAAAACTTGTCTATGCATAGAATTGAGCATTCCTAAGGTTTCCAAGTTGACTGTCATACTCTATTTAGTGTTCTTAGAAGTCCTAACTTACTTGTTTAGCTTTTGGACAAAGTTTCGTTAGGTAAAGAAGCCAATAGACCAAGTTAAGTTCAAAATTGCACGAAACGTGAAAAACTTGTCTATGCATAGAATTGAGCATTCCTAAGGTTTCAAATTGGACCGTTATACTCTATTTAGTGTTCTTAGAAGTCTTAACTGTTGAATATATATTTGAGTGATTACAACGGCATGTTTTGATTGAACTTTGATCTATTGATTGTATTGAGAAACCTAGGTGCATATGCCTACTTGATTAGTTTAGGAATTCAAGACTTATATTAAACTAGTTCAATTGTGCTTATTTGATGATTTGATTATTGAACTAACGTGGACTAATTGCAAGAAATCCTAAAAGGGTTTACATAGCATGTTTTGAGTATGATTTGAGTGTAGGGTGACCAAAACGTAAATTGGACCTAATGTCATCCTTGACCAACATTAGTGAAGGCTTAATCAATGTCAAACATGATTAAGAAAGTCAATTTCGTGGTCAACATAAGTCAAGTGTTGCCAAAGATGTCTTGGAGCTTAATTGGGATCAATTGAAGTAAAATTAACTTTCTAGTCAAAGTCAGAATCGACGGACGTGACGTGGTAGCTGACATGGCATTGTTGACATGGCATTGATGACATGGCAAAGAAGACAAGTTAACCATAGTTACATCTTAACTAGAAGACTTGGAGCCAAAAGAGAAGAGAAGGAAAAGTTAATTTGAAAGAAGGAGACAAGAGGTACAACAAGTCTTATGACAAGTTTTTCTCTTCACATGTGTGGGAAGCTTTATTTCAAAACCATTTCTCTTTCCCTCCAAGACACTCCACATCCAATGGATCATATTCTCTCTACATCAAAATCACATTTTAATCCAATGGCCAAAGATTCAAGCTTTATTCTTCTCTCTCCTACTTTACATCCTATGGCCAAAATTGAATCTTCATTTGATCCAAAGGCCATCATTTATTCCACCTAAGAGACAAACTTTTCTCAAGTCAATTGTTGTATCTTTCAAGATGCCTCTAAAGTCTATATCCATTCAAAAACCATGATTTACTCCACCTAAAAGACAAACTTTTCTCAAGTCAATTGTTGTATCTTTCAAGGTGGCCTCCAAAGTCTATATCCATCCAAAAGCCATTATTTCTTCCTACCAAAAAAGACTTGTTGTAATCATTTTCACACTTCTCTAAGCCTTCTAACGTCTATAATTATCCAAGGGTCCATATCTTTCATATCAATCCAATGGCCCTCATTTCATGAGCTTACACTCCACAATTTTCTATATAAACTAACTCTTTGTCTATGGTGCATATACTTGGCCGAAAATTACACTCTCTCTCTCTAGTGTTCTTCATCTTCTAAGATTTCATTCTTTCACTCATTCATTCCTTGATTACATACTTGATTTTGAAGAGAGATCATACACACTAGCCAAGTAAAGCTTTATTGTTACTCTTGAGCCTTTCTTACCAGATTCTTATCATTTCCTCAAGAGCCATTCTACTTGCTTGAGCAATCTGATTTCCAGCACCTATAAGGCTTCATTCTATATCTCCATTTCACCATTCAAGCCTTATCACAACTGATTTTCGTTGGTTGATACACTACTCAAAATTTCACATACCCTAGCAACCAAAAAAAATCTCAAATCTGAGTTTTGTGCTTACCATTCCCATTCCAGCTTTTCAAGAGCTTCATTTGAGCCTTAGACACTTACAAATCCAGCTACTAAAGAGCCAGCCTTTGAGCCTAAACTTATCTCATACCCGGCTATTCTTAGAGCCATTTTTGAGCTTGTATTTTGTTGATTAAGTTAGTGTGGTGAGCTACAAACCGCACGGTGTGTAGAGTTTTGTGTGGTGAGCTATAAACCACACGGTGTGTAGAGTTTTGTGTGGTGAGCTATAAACCACACGGTGTGTAGAGTTTGGTGTTTGAGCTACAAAAACACTGGTTGTATGAGTTCCGCTTGACTCGGTTGAACAAGCTATAGTGGAGTGTTTGAAATTCCCAAGTGGGACTTGGGGAGTGGAGTAGGCTTGGGTTAAGCCGAACCACTATAAATCTCTTTGCCCTTTTTACTTTACACCAATTTCATTTTAGCATATCATACTTGCATTGCATACTTGAAATTGGACATCTAGGGTGATAGAATCAAGCTTGTGCATACATTTGTTGAATCTGAATTTGTGCTTCATTACAACTTGTTTTTGTGTGTGATATTCATTTTGATCATTTGACTTGATTCTTGTTGTTAAGTTTGATGTATGTGATTATCTTTGCATACATTTATATTCAACTTATTTAAATTGCTTCCGCTTAGGGTGAAACTCAATTGAAACAAAAAAGAGGTGACTTAGTCTAAATTTGATTAAGATCACAATTCACCCCCCCTCTTGTAGTGCCATTCGATCCAACAAGTGGTATCGGAGCTTGTGTTCCCTTGCATATAGAAGTAATTTTCTTGTGCATTATTAGTGATTTATATGATGGCATCTACTAGTGGTAGACATGATCATGTGTTAGAGGGTCAATCTAGTGGTAGACTTCCATTCTTTAATGGAGAAGACTATGACCATTGGAAGATGAGAATGAAACTTTAGTTCATGTCTCTTGATATTGATTTGTGGTATGTCATAGAGGATGGACCTTATGAGCCTACCATCACCACCAAGATCGGTGATGTCGAAAAAGAGATTTCAAAACCTAGGAATAAATGGGATGATAATGATAAGAAAAAGATTTCTTTGAATGCTAAAGCTATGTCTATTTTATTTAATGCATTGAATTCAATTGAAGCTAAACATATTTCTACATGCATTTCGGCTCAAGATATGTGGATTAGGTTAGAGATGAAGCATGAGGGAACTAATCAAGTAAAGGAGTCTAAGATTAACATGCTCATGCATTCATATGAATTGTTCACTATGTTTCCACATGAGTCTATTACCGATATGGATATTAGACTAACCAAAATTCTAAATTCTCTTGAATCTTTAGGGAAGACATTCTCCAATCAAGAAAAGGTGCAAAAGTACTTGAGAAGTCTTCCGGAAGCATGGATGCCAAAGTGACTGCCATCCAAGAAGCTAAAGATCTCAAAATTTTGAAGTTGGATGAGCTTGTAGGATCACTTCTAGTATATGAGACAAACTTGAAGGCAAGAGAAGCTCAAAAAGAGGACACCAAAAAGAAGAGCATTGCCTTTGCCTCCAAGGTTGATAGTGGAGATGATTTGAGTGATGAGGAAGTAGCCTTAATGACAAGGAGGTTCAAGAGATACTTGATAAACAAGAAGAAGCAAGGTGGTAGACCTTTTGGCCACTCAAAGAGGGACAACTTCAAATCTGGCCGTGGGGATCAAAGCGACTCCAAAGGGAACCATGAGGAGCAAGACAAAGATTTGAGGTGCTTTGAGTGTGGCAAGAAGGGGCACATGAAGTATGAGTGTCCAAAGAAGAAAGATAAGAGCAAGGAGCAATCCAAGAGAGCCTTCAAAGCTACTTGGAGTGATTCGGACTCCGAAAGCTCTTCAAGTGAGGATGAATTTGCTAGATTTTGCTTGATGGCCAAAGGAAACTCATCCGATCCGGATGAGGAGGTAAATTCTTTTGATCATGATGATGATGATGTGTCTATTGATGATTTGCTTTCCTTACTTAATGACATGAATGCTAAGAATAGGAAAATGCGTAAGGAAAAGAAACAATTGAAAAATGAGATTGATTGTTTAAATGCTAAGGTAGAAGAGCATGAAAAGACCATTGAAGATCTAAATGCTAAATGTGATGAAAAGTGCGATATGCTTGCTGCCATGTGTGCTAATAACATGTCTAAGTGTGATCATGAACCCTTGATTGAAGATTTGCAATTTAAACTTAGTACCTTGCAAGAAGAGTATGATGATTTGAAATTGATTGCTATTGTGCCTAATGAGAACCAAGAGTCACATGATGACTCTATTGTTCAAAATGAATTAGATGCTTTGAAATTAAGATATGAGGATCTAGAGAAATCTTTCTCGAAGTTTAGTGTGGGATCTTCTAGACTTGATTCACTATTATCATGCCTTAGACAATCTTTGGACAAATCGGGTTTAGGTTATGTTGGTGATGATGTAAAATTGAAGAAATGTGATATGCATGATATTTCTACATCTTTTGTATCACGTGGCTATTTGCATTCCTTGAATGACATGAAGGAGGATTGTTTTCCTAAGAAAATGATTTTTTCACCTCCTAACTACAATGCTTTGAATGATATGCATGCTAGTACTTCAAAATCACATCCTGAGCATGTATCATTTGTCCAACCCATGGGACATAGGCCTATTCCCATTAGGGGTGTGCCAGATCAGCCTTGGAAGAAGGATATCAAATCTGGTCCCAAGAGACCCGTAGGGTTTCCTAAGAAATTAGGGCAACCCATAAGGTATTCTAGGGCTCCTAGAGTTCCACAAGGCTCTATGTATGCTAGCACTTCATTTCATTCCTCAAATGATGCATATATGCGTAACTTGAATGCCAAAATTTTTCCAAAGTTTCAATATGTGTTTGGCAAGAAAGTTAAGCAAATGTGGGTTCCAAAGGGAACCAAGATTCTTGATGCTAACCTCCTAGGACCCAAAAGAAATTGGGTACCTAAAGCGAATTGAACTAATGTAGGTGTTCTTGAAAATCAAAAGTTCTAAGGCTTCCAAATGGTACTTGGATAGTGGTTGCTCAAGGCACATGACCGGAAACTCAAGTTCTTTTTCTTCTCTCAAGAAGTTCTCTAATGGTGGTCATGTGACTTTTGGTGACAACAAGAAGGGTAGGATCCTTGGTCAAGGATCCATAGGTGATGTATCATCTTTCTCTATCTCTAATGTGCAATTAGTTGATGGATTATCTTTTAACCTTCTTAGTATTTCTCAATTGTGTGATGGTGGCTTGCGCATATGTTTTGATAATTCAAAGTGTGAGTTTTTAAATGCCATGAATGAATGTGTGCTTGTAGGAAAAAGAGATGGTAATGTGTATTCTATTAATTTGAAAGACTTGAATGATTGCAAACTTAAATGCTTGATTTCCAATGTTAGTGATGTGAATATATGGCATAGAAGATTAGGACATATAGGAATTTTTACAATTGAAAAATTGGTTAGAAATAATCTTGTTAGAGGCATACCTTCTTTGAACTTTGACATGTATGATGCTTGTGAGCCTTGCATTAGAGGAAAGCACACTAGGGAGTCTTTCAATTCTAAAAACCAAATTTCAACTACTAGGGTTTTAGAACTTTTGCATCTTGATTTGTTTGGTCCAAGTAGAGTAAAAAGTCTAGGTGGTAGATCCTATGCCTTTGTGATTGTTGATGACTATTCTAGATATACTTGGGTGATTTTCCTTGCACATAAACATGAGACCATTCATGAGTTTTCAAAACTAATCAAGAGGCTTCAAATTGAAAAGAACATAAGCATTAGCAAGATTAGGAGTGATCATGGAGGAGAATTTGATAATCATGCATTTATTGATCTATGTGATGAATATGGCATTAGACATGATTTCTCTTCACCTAGGACACCCCAACAAAATGGGGTGGTAGAAAGGAAAAATAGAACTTTACAAGAAATTGCTAGGACTATGCTTTGTGAACATGATTTGCCTAAGTTCTTGTGGGCCGAGGCCATTAATTGTGCATGCTATGTTACAAATAGGTTGTCTATTAGAAAGAAGATAAATAAGACACCTTATGAGATTTGGAATGATAGAAAACCTAAGGTTGACTACTTTAGAGTTTTTGGTTGCAAATGTTATGTACTAAACACTAAGGATGACTTAGATAAATTTGATGCAAAATCTATTCCTTGTGTATTTGTTGGCTATGCTTTAACTTCTAGAGCTTATAGAGTTTACAATCCAAAGTCCAGGAGAATAGAAGAGTCCATTCATGTTAAATTTATTGAAACTCTTGCATTTGACCCTTTGCTTAAGAATGATGACGTTGAGTTAGGGTTGGAGAAGTTGAGCTTAAAAGATGATAAAGATGACTCTCCTACACCTAAAGATGATGGACCAAGCAAAGAGGGAGGAAATGAGCACGAGGAGACACAAAATAGTGATGCACCCGTGGGCTTGGAAGAAAGTGAGGTTGCACCCATGGCTTCCAATAGTGAAACTACAGCTCCTACATCATGGCTGCAAGTGAAGGACAAACACAAGCATCCCAAACAACTCATAATTGGCGATTTGCATCAAGGGGTAAGGACTCGTAGATCTCACTTAGCTCCTAATAATGGTGATATGCATGCTAATGTGGTAGATAATGTGACTGCAAATTTAATGAATACTGCTTTGATTGTTGATGTGCATGGTTCTTATGCCTTGATTTCTCAAGTAGAACCTAGAAATATTAATGATGCTTTGCTTGATGATAAATGGATTATTGCTATGCAAGATGAGTTGAATCAATTCACTAGGAATGAAGTTTGGCATCTAGTTCCAAGACCTAAAGACCAAACCATAATTGGAACTAAATGGGTGTTTAAGAACAAAATGAATGAAGATGGTGAAGTTATTAGAAACAAGGCTAGGTTGGTTGCACAAGGGTACAACCAAGAAGAAGGGATTGACTATGAAGAAACATTTGCACCCGTAGCTAGGTTAGAAGCTATTAGGTTGCTTATGGCATTTGCATGTTTCAAAGGTTTTAAACTTTATCAAATGGATGTCAACAGCGCATTTTTGAATGGTCTTATCAATGAGAATGTGCATGTAAAGCAACCACCTGGATTTGAAGATCCTAACTTTCCAAACCATGTTTATAAATTGACAAAGGCTTTGTATGGTTTGAAACAAGCACCTAGGGCATGGTATGATAGACTTTCCTCCTTCTTAATTCAAAATGGTTTTAAAAGAGGAAAAATTGATAGCACTTTGTTCTTGAAGGAAAAAGGTCATGATATGCTTATTGTTCAAATATATGTAGATGACATTATATTTGGTGCTACTAATGAGGCTATGTGCAAAGAGTTTGAGTCTTGCATGAAAAATGAATTTGAGATGTCTATGATGGGTGAACTTACATTCTTTTTAGGGCTGCAAGTTAAACAAACTAAGAAAGGTATACATATTAGTCAAACTAAATAGATTCATGATATGCTTAAAAAGTTTGGTTTTGATTCCTTGAATCCTTCTCCTACTCCCATGAGTGTGTCTACTAAGCTTGACAAAGATGAAAATGGACAGCCTTATGATTCTACAATGTATAGGTCCATGATTGGTTCACTTTTGTATTTAACCTCTAGTAGACCCGACATTATGTTTAGTGTATGCATGTGTGCTAGATTTCAAAGTCAGCCTATGCATTCTCATTTCCTAGCGGTTAAGAGAATATTTAGGTATCTTAGGCATACATCAACTCTTGGCTTATGGTATGACAAAAATTCATTGTTTGATTTACATGCATATAGTGATGCTGACTTTGCTGGATGTAAGATAAATAGGAAGAGTACTTCGGGTACATGCCAATTCCTAGGGAGTATGCTTATCTCTTGGTTCTCCAAGAAACAACCTTGTGTTGCCCTATCTACCACCGAAGCCGAATACATAGCTATAGGAAGTTGTTGTGCTCAACTCTTATGGATTAGACAACAATTATATGACTTTGGACTTAAATTGAAAGATATTCCTATATATTGTGATAATACTAGTGCCATTAGCCTTTCTAAAAATCCAGTGCATCATTCAAAGGCTAAACATATTGAAATTAGGCATCATTTTATTAGAGATCATGTGACTCAAGGGACAATTAAATTAGAGTATGTGGACACAATGAACCAACTTGCGGACATACTAACTAAACCTCTAAACCAAGAGAGATTTGAATTTTTAAGAGGTAATCTAGGCATGAGAATGAGTCCTTGATATGTGTATGGATGTTTATGCATTGCTTATATTGAACACCTTTTGGATGCATTTACAAAATAAAGGGGGAGAAATATACTTTGAACTTTAAAGTTTGGTATGCATAGTTTAAGGGGGAGGAACTTGAATGTCATATTGCATAGACCTTGCCTATTGATACTTTACTTGTCTTGAATTGCAATTCCCTTGTGTTTATTGAAACATATGCTTATAGGAAGTTTATTTATGTGAAGCATAATGTGAGGGGGAGAGTTTCTCATGTGAATTAAAGAAAATAGCTCAAAGTTACATAAGTTATTTTGTAATCATCAAAAGGGGGAGAATGTTGAATATATATTTGAGTGATTACAACGGCATGTTTTGATTGAACTTTGATCTATTGATTGTATTGAGAAACCTAGGTGCATATGCCTACTTGATTAGTTTAGGAATTCAAGACTTATATTAAACTAGTTCAATTGTGCTTATTTGATGATTTGATTATTGAACTAACGTGGACTAATTGCAAGAAATCATAAAAGGGTTTACATAGCATGTTTTGAGTATGATTTGTGTGTAGGGTGACCAAAACGTAAATTGGTCCTAATGTCATCCTTGACCAACATTAGTGAAGGCTTAATCAATGTCAAACATGATTAAGAAAGTCAATTTCGTGGTCAACATAAGTCAAGTGTTGCCAAAGATGTCTTGGAGCTTAATTGGGATCAATTGAAGTAAAATTAACTTTCTAGTCAAAGTCAGAATCGACGGACGTGACGTGGCAGCTGACATGGCATTGTTGACATGGCATTGATGACACGGCAAAGAAGACAAGTTAACCATAGTTACATCTTAACTAGAAGACTTGGAGCCAAAAGAGAAGAGAAGGAAAAGTTAATTTGAAAGAAGGAGACAAGAGGTACAACAAGTCTTATGACAAGTTTTTCTCTTCACATGTGTGGGAAGCTTTATTTCAAAACCATTTCTCTTTCCCTCCAAGACACTCCACATCCAATGGATCATATTCTCTCTACATCAAAATCACATTTTAATCCAATGGCCAAAGATTCAAGCTTTATTCTTCTCTCTCCTACTTTACATCCTATGGCCAAAATTGAATCTTCATTTGATCCAAAGGCCATCATTTATTCCACCTAAGAGACAAACTTTTCTCAAGTCAATTGTTGTATCTTTCAAGATGCCTCTAAAGTCTATATCCATTCAAAAGCCATGATTTACTCCACCTAAAAGACAAACTTTTCTCAAGTCAATTGTTGTATCTTTCAAGGTGGCCTCCAAAGTCTATATCCATCCAAAAGCCATTATTTCTTCCTACCAAAAAAGACTTGTTGTAATCATTTTCACACTTCTCTAAGCCTTCTAACGTCTATAATTATCGAAGGGTCCATATCTTTCATATCAATCCAATGGCCCTCATTTCATGAGCTTACACTCCACAATTTTCTATATAAACTAACTCTTTGTCTATGGTGCATATACTTGGCCGAAAATTACACTCTCTCTCTCTAGTGTTCTTCATCTTCTAAGATTTCATTCTTTCACTCATTCATTCCTTGATTACATACTTGATTTTGAAGAGAGATCATACACACTAGCCAAGTAAAGCTTTATTGTTACTCTTGAGCCTTTCTTACCAGATTCTTATCATTTCCTCAAGAGCCATTCTACTTGCTTGAGCAATCTGATTTCCAGCACCTATAAGGCTTCATTCTATATCTCCATTTCACCATTCAAGCCTTATCACAACTGATTTTCGTTGGTTGATACACTACTCAAAATTTCACATACCCTAGCAACCAAAAAAAATCTCAAATCTGAGTTTTGTGCTTACCATTCCCATTCTAGCTTTTCAAGAGCTTCATTTGAGCCTTAGACACTTACAAATCTAGCTACTAAAGAGCCAGCCTTTGAGCCTAAACTTATCTCATACCCGGCTATTCTTAGAGCCATTTTTGAGCTTGTATTTTGTTGATTAAGTTAGTGTGGTGAGCTACAAACCGCACGGTGTGTAGAGTTTTGTGTGGTGAGCTATAAACCACACGGTGTGTAGAGTTTTGTGTGGTGAGCTATAAACCACACGGTGTGTAGAGTTTGGTGTTTGAGCTACATAAACACTGGTTGTATGAGTTCCGCTTGACTCGGTTGAACAAGCTATAGTGGAGTGTTTGAAATTCCCAAGGGGGACTTGGGGAGTGGAGTAGGCTTGGGTTAAGCCGAACCACTATAAATCTCTTTGCCCTTTTTACTTTACAGCAATTTCATTTTAGCATATCATACTTGCATTGCATACTTGAAATTGGACATCTAGGGTGATAGAATCAAGCTTGTGCATACATTTGTTGAATCTGAATTTGTGCTTCATTACAACTTGTTTTTGTGTGTGATATTCATTTTGATCATTTGACTTGATTCTTGTTGTTAAGTTTGATGTATGTGATTATCTTTGCATACATTTATATTCAACTTATTTAAATTGCTTCCGCTTAGGGTGAAACTCAATTGAAACAAAAAAGAGGTGACTTAGTCTAAATTTGATTAAGATCACAATTCACCCCCCCCTCTTGTAGTGCCATTCGATCCAACATTAACTTGCTAGTTTAGCTTTTGGACAACGTTTCGTTAGGTAAAGAAGCCAATACACCAAGTTAAGTTCAAAATTGCACGAAACGAGAAAAACTTGTCTATGCATAGAATTGAGCATTTCTAAGGTTTCAAAGTTGACTGTTATACTCTATTTAGTGTTCTTAGAAGTCTTAACTTGCTAATTTAGCTTTTGGACAAAGTTTCGTTAGGTAAACAAGCCAATAGACCAAGTTAAGTTCAAAATTGCACGAAACATGAAAAACTTGTCTATGCATAGAATTGAGCATTCCTAAGGCATCAAATTGGACCGTTATACTCTATTTAGCGTTCTTTGAAGTCCTAACTTGCTACTTTAGCTTTTGAAGAATGTTTCATTAGGTAAAGAAGCCATAGACCAAGTTAAGTTCAAAATTGTAGAAAACGTGAAAAACTTGTCTATGCATAGAATTGAGCATTCCTAAGGCATCAAATTGGACCGTTATACTCTATTTAGTGTTCTTAGAAGTCTTAACTTGCTAGTTTAGTCTTTGGATAACATTTTGTTAGGAAACGAAGCCAATAGACCAAGTGAAGTTCAAAATTGCACGAAACGAGAAAAACTTGTCTATGCATAGAATTGAGCATTCCTAAGGTTTCAAATTGGACCGTTATACTCTATTTAGTGTTCTTAGACGTCTTAACTTGCTAGTTTAGCTTTTGGACAACGTTTCGTTAGGTAAAGAAGCCAATAGACCAAGTTAAGTTCAAAATTGCACGAAACGAGAAAAACTTGTCTATGCTTAGAATTGAGCATTCCTAAGGTTTCAAAGTTGACTGTTATACTCTATTTAGTGTTCTTAGAAGTCTTAACTTGCTAGTTTAGCTTTTGGACAAAATTTCGTTAGGTAAAGAAGCCAATAGACCAAGTTAAGTTCAAAATTGCACGAAACGTGAAAAACTTGTCTATGCATAGAATTGAGCATTCCTAAGGCATCAAATTGGACCGTTATACTCTATTTAGTGTTCTTAGAAGTCTTAACTTGCTAGTTTAGCTTTTGGACAATGTTTCGTTAGGTAAAGAAGCCATAGACCAAGTTAAGTTCAAAATTGCAGAAAACGTGAAAAACTTGTCTATGGATAGAATTGAGCATTCCTAAGGCATCAAATTGGACCGTTATACTCTATTTAGTGTTCTTGGAAGTCTTAACTTGCTAGTTTAGTCTTTGGATAACATTTCGTTAGGAAAAGAAGCCAATAGACCAAGTTAAGTTCAAAATTGCACGAAACGAGAAAAACTTGTCTATGCA
This sequence comes from Tripterygium wilfordii, assembly GCF_013401445.1. Lineage (NCBI taxonomy): Eukaryota > Viridiplantae > Streptophyta > Magnoliopsida > Celastrales > Celastraceae > Tripterygium > Tripterygium wilfordii. The sequence continues at coordinate 108,331 of NW_024056360.1, read as the reverse complement.
TAGAATTGAGCATTCCTAAGGTTTCAAATTGGACCGTTATACTCTATTTAGTGCTCTTAGAAGTCTTCACTTGCTAGTTTAGCTTTTGGACAACGTTTCGTTAGGTAAAGAAGCCATAGACCAAGTTAAGTTCAAAATTGCAGAAAACGTGAAAAACTTGTCTATGCATAGAATTGAGCATTCCTAAGGCATCAAATTGGACCGTTATACTCTATTTAGTGTTCTTAGAAGTCTTAACTTGCTAGTTTAGTCTCTGGATAACATTTCGTTAGGAAAAGAAGCCAATAGACCAAGTTAAGTTCAAAATTGCATGAAACGAGAAAAACTTATCTATGCATAGAATTGAGCATTCCTAAGGTTTCAAATTGGACCGTTATACTCTATTTTGTGCTCTTAGAAGTCTTCACTTGCTAGTTTAGCTTTTGGATAACATTACGTTAGGAAAAGAAGCCAATAGACCAAGTTAAGTTCAAAATTGCACGAAACGAGAAAAACTTTTCTATGCATAGAATTGAGCATTCCTAAGGTTTCAAATTGGACCATTATACTCTATTTAGTGTTCTTAGAAGTCTTAACCTGCTAGTTTAGCTTTTGGACAACGTTTCGTTAGATAAAGAAGCCAATATTAGACAAAGTTAAGTTCAAAATTGCACGAAACGTGAAAAACTTGTCTATGCATAGAATTGAGCATTCCTAAGGCATCAAATTGGACCGTTATACTCTATTTAGTGTTCTTAGAAGTCTTGACTTGCTAGTTTAGCTTTTGGATAACGTTTCGTAAGGTAAAGAAGCCATAGACCAAGTTGTGTTCAAAATTGTAGAAAACGTGAAAAACTTGTCTATGCATAGAATTGAGCATTCCTAAGGCATCAAATTGGACCGTTATACTCTATTTAGTGTTCTTAGAAGTCTTAACTTGCTAGTTTAGCTTTTGGATAACGTTTCGCAAGGTAAAGAAGCCATAGACCAAGTTGTGTTCAAAATTGCACAAAACGTGAAAAACTTGTCTATGCATAGAATTGAGCATTCCTAAGGCATCAAATTGGACCGTTATAATCTATTTAGTGTTCTTAGAAGTCTTAACTTGCTAGTTTAGCTTTTGGATAACATTTCGTTAGGAAAAGAAGCCAATAGACCAAGTTAAGTTCAAAATTACACGAAACGAGAAAAACTTGTCTATGCATAGAATTGAGCATTCCTAAGGTTTCAAATTGGACCGTTATACTCTATTTAGTGTTCTTAGAAGTCTTAACTTGCTAGTTTAGCTTTTGGACAACGTTTCGTTGGGTAAAGACACCAATAGACCAAGTTAAGTTCAAAATTGCACGAAACGAGAAAAACTTGTCTATGCATAGAATTGAGCATTCCTAAGGTTTCAAAGTTGACTGTTATACTCTATTTAGTGTTCTTAGAAGTCCTAACTTGCTAGTTTAGCTTTTGGACAAAGTTTCGTTAGGTAAAGAAGCCAATAGACCAAGTTAAGTTCAAAATTGCACGAAACGTGAAAAACTTGTCTATGCATAGAATTGAGCATTCCTAAGGTTTCAAATAGGACCGTTATACTCTATTTAGTGTTCTTAGAAGTCTTAACTTACTAGTTTAGCTTTTGGACAACGTTTCGTTAGGTAAAGAAGCCAATAGACCAAGTTAAGTTCAAAATTGCACGAAACGAGAAAAACTTGTCTATGCATAGAATTGAGCATTCCTAAGGTTTCAAAGTTGACTGTTATACTCTATTTAGTGTTCTTAGAAGTCTTAACTTGCTAGTTTAGCTTTTGGACAAAGTTTCGTTAGGTAAAAAAGCCAATAGACCAAGTTAAGTTCAAAATTGCACGAAACGTGAAAAACTTGTCTATGCATAGAATTGAGCATTCCTAAGACATCAAATTGGACCGTTATACTCTATTTAGTGTTCTTTGAAGTCTTAACTTGCTAGTTTAGCTTTTGAAGAACGTTTCGTTAGGTAAAGAAGCCATAGACCAAGTTAAGTTCAAAATTGTAGAAAACGTGAAAAACTTGTCTATGCATAGAATTGAGCATTCCTAAGGCATCAAATTGGACCGTTATACTCTATTTAGTGTTCTTAGAAGTCTTAACTTGCTAGTTTAGTCTTTGGATAACATTTTGTTAGGAAAAGAAGCCAATAGACCAAGTTAAGTTCAAAATTGCACGAACCGAGAAAAACTTGTCTAAGCATAGAATTGAGCATTCCTAAGGTTTCAAATTGGACCGTTATACTCTATTTAGTGTTCTTAGAAGTCTTGACTTTCTAGTTTAGCTTTTGGACAACGTTTCGTTAGGTAAAGAAGCCAATAGACCAAGTTAAGTTCAAAATTGCACGAAACGAGAAAAACTTTTCTATGCATAGAATTGAGCATTCCTAAGGTTTCAAATTGGACCGTTATACTCTATTTAGTGTTCTTAGAAGTCTTAACTTGCTAGTTTAGCTTTTGGACAACGTTTCGTTAGATAAAGAAGCCAATAGACCAAGTTAAGTTCAAAATTGCACGAAACGAGAAAAACTTGTCTATGCAGAGAATTGAGCATTCCTAAGGCATCAAATCGGACCGTTATACTCTATTTAGTGTTCTTAGAAGTCTTAACTTGCTAGTTTAGCTTTTGGACAACGTTTCGTTAGGTAAAGAAGCCATAGATCAAGTTAAGTTCAAAATTGCAGAAAACGTGAAAAACTTGTCTATGCATAGAATTGAGCGTTCCTAACGCATCAAATCGGACCGTTATACTCTATTTAGTGTTCTGAGAAGTCTTAACTTGCTAGTTTAGTCTTTGGATAACATTTCGTTAGGAAAAGAAGCCAATAGACCAAGTTAAGTTCAAAATTGCACGAAACGAGAAAAACTTGTCTATGCATAGAATTGAGCATTCCTAAGGTTTCAAAGTTGACTATTATACTCTATTTAGTGTTCTTAGAAGTCTTAACTTGCTAGTTTAGTCTCTGGATAACATTTCGTTAGGAAAAGAAGCCAATAGACCAAGTTAAGTTCAAAATTGCACGAAACGAGAAAAACTTATCTATGCATAGAATTGAGGATTCCTAAGGTTTCAAATTGGACCGTTATACTCTATTTAGTGCTCTTAGAAGTCTTCACTTGCTATTTTAGCTTTTGGATAACATTACGTTAGGAAAAGAAGCCAATAGACCAAGTTAAGCTCAAAATTGCACGAAACGAGAAAAACTTTTCTATGCATAGAATTGAGCATTCCTAAGGTTTCAAATTGGACCGTTATACTCTATTTAGTGTTCTAAGAAGTCTTAAATTGCTAGTTTAGCTTTTGGACAACGTTTCGTTAGATAAAGAAGCCAATAGACCAAGTTAAGTTCAAAATTGCACGAAACGAGAAAAACTTGTCTATGCATAGAATTGAGCATTCCTAAGGTTTCAAAGTTGACTGTTATACTCATTTAGTGTTCTTAGAAGTCTTAACTTGCTAGTTTAGATTTTGGACAAAGTTTCGTTATGTAAAGAAGTCAATAGACCAAGTTAAGTTCAAAATTGCACGAAACGTGAAAAACTTGTCTATGCATAGAATTGAGCATTCCTAAGGCATCAAATTGGACCGTTATACTCTATTTAGTGTTCTTAGAAGTCTTAACTTGCTAGTTTAGCTTTTGGATAACGTTTCGTTAGGTAAAGAAGCCATAGACCAAGTTGTGTTCAAAATTGCACAAAACGTGTAGAACTTGTCTATGCATAGAATTGAGCATTCCTAAGGCATCAAATTGGACCGTTATAATCTATTTAGTGTTCTTAGAAGTCTTAACTTGCTAGTTTAGCTTTTGGATAACATTTCGTTAGGAAAAGAAGCCAATAGACCAAGTTAAGTTCAAAATTGCACGAAACGAGAAAAACTTGTCTATGCATAGAATTGAGCATTCCTAAGGTTTCAAATTGGACCGTTATACTCTATTTAGTGTTCTTAGAAGTCTTAACTTGCTAGTTTAGCTTTTGGACAACGTTTCGTTAGGTAAAGAAGCCAATAGACCAAGTTAAGTTCAAAATTGCACGAAAGGAGAAAAACTTGTCTATGCATAGAATTGAGCATTCCTAAGGTTTCAAAGTTGACTGTTATACTCTATTTAGTGTTCTTAGAAGTCCTAACTTGCTAGTTTAGCTTTTGGACAAAGTTTCGTTAGGTAAAGAAGCCAATAGACCAAGTTAAGTTTAAAATTGCACGAAACGTGAAAAACTTGTCTATGCATAGAATTGAGCATTCCTAAGGTTTCAAATTCGACCGTTATACTCTATTTAGTGTTCTTAGAAGTCTTAACTTGCTAGTTTAGCTTTTGGACAACGTTTCGTTAGGTAAAGAAGCCAATAGACCAAGTTAAGTTCAAAATTGCACGAAACGAGAAAAACTTGTCTATGCATAGAATTGAGCATTCCTAAGGTTTCAAAGTTGACTATTATACTCTATTTAGTATTCTTAGAAGTCTTAACTTGCTAGTTTAGCTTTTGGACAAAGTTTCGTTAGGTAAAAAAGCCAATAGACCAAGTTAAGTTCAAAATTGCACGAAACGTGAAAAACTTGTCTATGCATAGAATTGAGCATTCCTAAGGCATCAAATTGGACCGTTATACTCTATTTAGTGTTCTTTGAAGTCTTAACTTGCTAGTTTAGCTTTTGAAGAACGTTTCGTTAGGTAAAGAAGCCATAGACCAAGTTAAGTTCAAAATTGTAGAAAACGTGAAAAACTTGTCTATGCATAGATTTGAGCATTCCTAAGGCATCCAATTGGACCGTTATACTCTATTTAGTGTTCTTAGAAGTCTTAACTTGCTAGTTTAGTCTTTGGATAACATTTTCTTAGCAAAAGAAGCCAATAGACCAAGTGAAGTTCAAAATTGCACGAAACGAGAAAAACTTGTCTATGCATAGAATTGAGCATTCCTAAGTTTTCAAATTGGACCGTTATACTCTATTTAGTGTTCTTAGAAGTCTTAACTTGCTAGTTTAGATTTTGGACAAAGTTTCGTTAGGTAAAGAAGCCAATAGACCAAGTTAAGTTCAAAATTGCACGAAACGTGAAAAACTTGTCTATGCATAGAATTGAGCATTCCTAAGGCATCAAATTGGACCGTTATACTCTATTTAGTGTTCTTTGAAGTCTTAACTTGCTAGTTTAGCTTTTGAAGAACGTTTCGTTAGGTAAAAAAGCCATAGACCAAGTTAAGTTCAAAATTGTAGAAAACGTGAAAAACTTGTCTATGCATAGATTTGAGCATTCCTAAGGCATCCAATTGGACCGTTATACTCTATTTAGTGTTCTTAGAAGTCTTAACTTGCTAGTTTAGTCTTTGGATAACATTTTGTTAGGAAAAGAAGCCAATAGACCAAGTTAAGTTCAAAATTGCACGAACCGAGAAAAACTTGTCTAAGCATAGAATTGAGCATTCCTAAGGTTTCAAATTGGACCGTTATACTCTATTTAGTGTTCTTAGAAGTCTTGACTTTCTAGTTTAGCTTTTGGACAACGTTTCGTTAGGTAAAGAAGCCAATAGACCAAGTTAAGTTCAAAATTGCACGAAACGAGAAAAACTTTTCTATGCATAGAATTGAGCATTCCTAAGGTTTCAAATTGGACCGTTATACTCTATTTAGTGTTCTTAGAAGTCTTAACTTGCTAGTTTAGCTTTTGGACAACGTTTCGTTAGATAAAGAAGCCAATAGACCAAGTTAAGTTCAAAATTGCACGAAACGAGAAAAACTTGTCTATGCAGAGAATTGAGCATTCCTAAGGCATCAAATCGGACCGTTATACTCTATTTAGTGTTCTTAGAAGTCTTAACTTGCTAGTTTAGCTTTTGGACAACGTTTCGTTAGGTAAAGAAGCCATAGATCAAGTTAAGTTCAAAATTGCAGAAAACGTGAAAAACTTGTCTATGCATAGAATTGAGCGTTCCTAACGCATCAAATCGGACCGTTATACTCTATTTAGTGTTCTGAGAAGTCTTAACTTGCTAGTTTAGTCTTTGGATAACATTTCGTTAGGAAAAGAAGCCAATAGACCAAGTTAAGTTCAAAATTGCACGAAACGAGAAAAACTTGTCTATGCATAGAATTGAGCATTCCTAAGGTTTCAAAGTTGACTATTATACTCTATTTAGTGTTCTTAGAAGTCTTAACTTGCTAGTTTAGTCTCTGGATAACATTTCGTTAGGAAAAGAAGCCAATAGACCAAGTTAAGTTCAAAATTGCACGAAACGAGAAAAACTTATCTATGCATAGAATTGAGGATTCCTAAGGTTTCAAATTGGACCGTTATACTCTATTTAGTGCTCTTAGAAGTCTTCACTTGCTATTTTAGCTTTTGGATAACATTACGTTAGGAAAAGAAGCCAATAGACCAAGTTAAGCTCAAAATTGCACGAAACGAGAAAAACTTTTCTATGCATAGAATTGAGCATTCCTAAGGTTTCAAATTGGACCGTTATACTCTATTTAGTGTTCTAAGAAGTCTTAAATTGCTAGTTTAGCTTTTGGACAACGTTTCGTTAGATAAAGAAGCCAATAGACCAAGTTAAGTTCAAAATTGCACGAAACGAGAAAAACTTGTCTATGCATAGAATTGAGCATTCCTAAGGTTTCAAAGTTGACTGTTATACTCATTTAGTGTTCTTAGAAGTCTTAACTTGCTAGTTTAGATTTTGGACAAAGTTTCGTTATGTAAAGAAGTCAATAGACCAAGTTAAGTTCAAAATTGCACGAAACGTGAAAAACTTGTCTATGCATAGAATTGAGCATTCCTAAGGCATCAAATTGGACCGTTATACTCTATTTAGTGTTCTTAGAAGTCTTAACTTGCTAGTTTAGCTTTTGGATAACGTTTCGTTAGGTAAAGAAGCCATAGACCAAGTTGTGTTCAAAATTGCACAAAACGTGTAGAACTTGTCTATGCATAGAATTGAGCATTCCTAAGGCATCAAATTGGACCGTTATAATCTATTTAGTGTTCTTAGAAGTCTTAACTTGCTAGTTTAGCTTTTGGATAACATTTCGTTAGGAAAAGAAGCCAATAGACCAAGTTAAGTTCAAAATTGCACGAAACGAGAAAAACTTGTCTATGCATAGAATTGAGCATTCCTAAGGTTTCAAATTGGACCGTTATACTCTATTTAGTGTTCTTAGAAGTCTTAACTTGCTAGTTTAGCTTTTGGACAACGTTTCGTTAGGTAAAGAAGCCAATAGACCAAGTTAAGTTCAAAATTGCACGAAAGGAGAAAAACTTGTCTATGCATAGAATTGAGCATTCCTAAGGTTTCAAAGTTGACTGTTATACTCTATTTAGTGTTCTTAGAAGTCCTAACTTGCTAGTTTAGCTTTTGGACAAAGTTTCGTTAGGTAAAGAAGCCAATAGACCAAGTTAAGTTTAAAATTGCACGAAACGTGAAAAACTTGTCTATGCATAGAATTGAGCATTCCTAAGGTTTCAAATTCGACCGTTATACTCTATTTAGTGTTCTTAGAAGTCTTAACTTGCTAGTTTAGCTTTTGGACAACGTTTCGTTAGGTAAAGAAGCCAATAGACCAAGTTAAGTTCAAAATTGCACGAAACGAGAAAAACTTGTCTATGCATAGAATTGAGCATTCCTAAGGTTTCAAAGTTGACTATTATACTCTATTTAGTATTCTTAGAAGTCTTAACTTGCTAGTTTAGCTTTTGGACAAAGTTTCGTTAGGTAAAAAGCCAATAGACCAAGTTAAGTTCAAAATTGCACGAAACGTGAAAAACTTGTCTATGCATAGAATTGAGCATTCCTAAGGCATCAAATTGGACCGTTATACTCTATTTAGTGTTCTTTGAAGTCTTAACTTGCTAGTTTAGCTTTTGAAGAACGTTTCGTTAGGTAAAGAAGCCATAGACCAAGTTAAGTTCAAAATTGTGAAAACGTGAAAAACTTGTCTATGCATAGATTGAGCATTCCTAAGGCATCCAATTGGACCGTTATACTCTATTTAGTGTTCTTAGAAGTCTTAACTTGCTAGTTTAGTCTTTGGATAACATTTTCTTAGCAAAAGAAGCCAATAGACCAAGTGAAGTTCAAAATTGCACGAAACGAGAAAAACTTGTCTATGCATAGAATTGAGCATTCCTAAGTTTTCAAATTGGACCGTTATACTCTATTTAGTGTTCTTAGAAGTCTTAACTTACTAGTTTAGATTTTGGACAAAGTTTCGTTAGGTAAAGAAGCCAATAGACCAAGTTAAGTTCAAAATTGCACGAAACGTGAAAAACTTGTCTATGCATAGAATTGAGCATTCCTAAGGCATCAAATTGGACCGTTATACTCTATTTAGTGTTCTTTGAAGTCTTAACTTGCTAGTTTAGCTTTTGAAGAACGTTTCGTTAGGTAAAAAAGCCATAGACCAAGTTAAGTTCAAAATTGTAGAAAACGTGAAAAACTTGTCTATGCATAGATTTGAGCATTCCTAAGGCATCCAATTGGACCGTTATACTCTATTTAGTGTTCTTAGAAGTCTTAACTTGCTAGTTTAGTCTTTGGATAACATTTTCTTAGCAAAAGAAGCCAATAGACCAAGTGAAGTTCAAAATTGCACGAAACGAGAAAAACTTGTCTATGCATAGAATTGAGCATTCCTAAGGTTTCAAATTGGACCGTTATACTCTATTTAGTGTTCTTAGAAGTCTTAACTTGCTAGTTTAGCTTTTGGACAACGTTTCGTTAGATAAAGAAGCCAATAGACCAAGTTAAGTTCAAAATTGCACGAAACGAGAAAAACTTGTCTATGCAGAGAATTGAGCATTCCTAAGGCATCAAATCGGACCGTTATACTCTATTTAGTGTTCTTAGAAGTCTTAACTTGCTAGTTTAGCTTTTGGACAACGTTTCGTTAGGTAAAGAAGCCATAGATCAAGTTAAGTTCAAAATTGCAGAAAACGTGAAAAACTTGTCTATGCATAGAATTGAGCGTTCCTAACGCATCAAATCGGACCGTTATACTCTATTTAGTGTTCTGAGAAGTCTTAACATGCTAGTTTAGTCTTTGGATAACATTTCGTTAGGAAAAGAAGCCAATAGACCAAGTTAAGTTCAAAATTGCACGAAACGAGAAAAACTTGTCTATGCATAGAATTGAGCATTCCTAAGGTTTCAAAGTTGACTATTATACTCTATTTAGTGTTCTTAGAAGTCTTAACTTGCTAGTTTAGTCTCTGGATAACATTTCGTTAGGAAAAGAAGCCAATAGACCAAGTTAAGTTCAAAATTGCACGAAACGAGAAAAACTTATCTATGCATAGAATTGAGCATTCCTAAGGTTTCAAATTGGACCGTTATACTCTATTTAGTGCTCTTAGAAGTCTTCACTTGCTATTTTAGCTTTTGGATAACATTACGTTAGGAAAAGAAGCCAATAGACCAAGTTAAGCTCAAAATTGCACGAAACGAGAAAAACTTTTCTATGCATAGAATTGAGCATTCCTAAGGTTTCAAATTGGACCGTTATACTCTATTTAGTGTTCTAAGAAGTCTTAAATTGCTAGTTTAGCTTTTGGACAACGTTTCGTTAGATAAAGAAGCCAATAGACCAAGTTAAGTTCAAAATTGCACGAAACGAGAAAAACTTGTCTATGCATAGAATTGAGCATTCCTAAGGTTTCAAAGTTGACTGCTATACTCCATTTAGTGTTCTTAGAAGTCTTAACTTGCTAGTTTAGATTTTGGACAAAGTTTCGTTATGTAAAGAAGTCAATAGACCAAGTTAAGTTCAAAATTGCACGAAACGTGAAAAACTTGTCTATGCATAGAATTGAGCATTCCTAAGGCATCAAATTGGACCGTTATACTCTATTTAGTGTTCTTAGAAGTCTTAACTTGCTAGTTTAGCTTTTGGACAACGTTTCGGTAGGTAAAGAAGCCATAGACCAAGTTGTAGTTCAAAATTGCACAAAACGTGTAGAAACTTGTCTATGCATAGAATTGAGCATTCCTAAGGCATCAAATTGGACCGTTATAATCTATTTAGTGTTCTTAGAAGTCTTAACTTGCTAGTTTAGCTTTTGGATAACATTTCGTTAGGAAAAGAAGCCAATAGACCAAGTTAAGTTCAAAATTGCACGAAACGAGAAAAACTTGTCTATGCATAGAATTGAGCATTCCTAAGGTTTCAAATTGGACCGTTATACTCTATTTAGTGTTCTTAGAAGTCTTAACTTGCTAGTTTAGCTTTTGGACAACGTTTCGTTAGGTAAAGAAGCCAATAGACCAAGTTAAGTTCAAAATTGCACGAAACGAGAAAAACTTGTCTATGCATAGAATTGAGCATTCCTAAGGTTTCAAAGTTGACTGTTATACTCTATTTAGTGTTCTTAGAAGTCCTAACTTGCTAGTTTAGCTTTTGGACAAAGTTTCGTTAGGTAAAGAAGCCAATAGACCAAGTTAAGTTTAAAATTGCACGAAACGTGAAAAACTTGTCTATGCATAGAATTGAGCATTCCTAAGGTTTCAAATTCGACCGTTATACTCTATTTAGTGTTCTTAGAAGTCTTAACTTGCTAGTTTAGCTTTTGGACAACGTTTCGTTAGGTAAAGAAGCCAATAGACCAAGTTAAGTTCAAAATTGCACGAAACGAGAAAAACTTGTCTATGCATAGAATTGAGCATTCCTAAGGTTTCAAAGTTGACCTATTATACTCTATTTAGTATTCTTAGAAGTCTTAACTTGCTAGTTTAGCTTTTGGACAAAGTTTCGTTAGGTAAAAAAGCCAATAGACCAAGTTAAGTTCAAAATTGCACGAAACGTGAAAAACTTGTCTATGCATAGAATTGAGCATTCCTAAGGCATCAAATTGGACCGTTATACTCTATTTAGTGTTCTTTGAAGTCTTAACTTGCTAGTTTAGCTTTTGAAGAACGTTTCGTTAGGTAAAGAAGCCATAGACCAAGTTAAGTTCAAAATTGTAGAAAACGTGAAAAACTTGTCTATGCATAGATTTGAGCATTCCTAAGGCATCCAATTGGACCGTTATACTCTATTTAGTGTTCTTAGAAGTCTTAACTTGCTAGTTTAGTCTTTGGATAACATTTTCTTAGCAAAAGAAACCAATAGACCAAGTGAAGTTCAAAATTGCACGAAACGAGAAAAACTAGTCTATGCATAGAATTGAGCATTCCTAAGGTTTCAAAGTTGACTGTTATACTCATTTAGTGTTCTTAGAAGTCTTAACTTGCTAGTTTAGATTTTGGACAAAGTTTCGTTATGTAAAGAAGTCAATAGACCAAGTTAAGTTCAAAATTGCACGAAACGTGAAAAACTTGTCTATGCATAGAATTGAGCATTCCTAAGGCATCAAATTGGACCGTTATACTCTATTTAGTGTTCTTAGAAGTCTTAACTTGCTAGTTTAGCTTTTGGATAACGTTTCGTTAGGTAAAGAAGCCATAGACCAAGTTGTAGTTCAAAATTGCACAAAACGTGTAGAACTTGTCTATGCATAGAATTGAGCATTCCTAAGGCATCAAATTGGACCGTTATAATCTATTTAGTGTTCTTAGAAGTCTTAACTTGCTAGTTTAGCTTTTGGATAACATTTCGTTAGGAAAAGAAGCCAATAGACCAAGTTAAGTTCAAAATTGCACGAAACGAGAAAAACTTGTCTATGCATAGAATTGAGCATTCCTAAGGTTTCAAATTGGACCGTTATACTCTATTTAGTGTTCTTAGAAGTCTTAACTTGCTAGTTTAGCTTTTGGACAACGTTTCGTTAGGTAAAGAAGCCAATAGACCAAGTTAAGTTCAAAATTGCACGAAACGAGAAAAACTTGTCTATGCATAGAATTGAGCATTCCTAAGGTTTCAAAGTTGACTGTTATACTCTATTTAGTGTTCTTAGAAGTCCTAACTTGCTAGTTTAGCTTTTGGACAAAGTTTCGTTAGGTAAAGAAGCCAATAGACCAAGTTAAGTTTAAAATTGCACGAAACGTGAAAAACTTGTCTATGCATAGAATTGAGCATTCCTAAGGTTTCCAATTGGACCGTTATACTCTATTTAGTGTTCTTAGAAGTCTTAACTTGCTAGTTTAGCTTTTGGACAACGTTTCGTTAGGTAAAGAAGCCAATAGACCAAGTTAAGTTCAAAATTGCACGAAACGAGAAAAACTTGTCTACGCATAGAATTGAGCATTCCTAAGGTTTCAAAGTTGACTATTATACTCTATTTAGTGTTCTTAGAAGTCTTAACTTGCTAGTTTAGCTTTTGGACAAAGTTTCGTTAGGTAAAAAAGCCAATAGACCAAGTTAAGTTCAAAATTGCACGAAACGTGAAAAACATGTCTATGCATAGAATTGAGCATTCCTAAGGCATCAAATTGGACCGTTATACTCTATTTAGTGTCTTAGAAGTCTTAACTTGCTAGTTTAGCTTTTGAAGAACGTTTCTTTAGGTAAAGAAGCCATAGACCAAGTTAAGTTCAAAATTGTAGAAAACGTGAAAAACTTGTCTATGCATAGAATTGAGCATTCCTAAGGCATCAAATTGGACCGTTATACTCTATTTAGTGTTCTTAGAAGTCTTAACTTGCTAGTTTAGTCTTTGGATAACATTTTCGTTAGCAAAAGAAACCAATAGACCAAGTGAAGTTCAAAATTGCACGAAACGAGAAAAACTTGTCTATGCATAGAATTGAGCATTCCTAAGTTTTCAAATTGGACCGTTATACTATATTTAGTGTTCTTAGAAGTCTTAACTTGCTAGTTTAGATTTTGGACAAAGTTTCGTTAGGTAAAGAAGCCAATAGACCAAGTTAAGTTCAAAATTGCACGAAACGTGAAAAACTTGTCTATGCATAGAATTGAGCATTCCTAAGGCATCAAATTGGACCGTTATACTCTATTTAGTGTTCTTTAGAAGTCTTAACTTGCTAGTTTAGCTTTTGAAGAACGTTTCGTTAGGTAAAGAAGCCATAGACCAAGTTAAGTTCAAAATTGTAGAAAACGTGAAAAACTTGTCTATGCATAGAATTGAGCATTCCTAAGGCATCAAATTGGACCGTTATACTCTATTTAGTGTTCTTAGAAGTCTTAACTTGCTAGTTTAGTCTTTGGATAACATTTTCGTTAGCAAAAGAAGCCAATAGACCAAGTGAAGTTCAAAATTGCACGAAACGAGAAAAACTTGTCTATGCATAGAATTGAGCATTCCTAAGGTTTCAAATTGGACCGTTATACTCTATTTAGTGTTCTTAGAAGTCTTAACTTGCTAGTTTAGCTTTTGGACAACGTTTCGTTAGATAAAGAAGCCAATAGACCAAGTTAAGTTCAAAATTGCACGAAACGAGAAAAACTTGTCTATGCATAGAATTGAGCATTCCTAAGGCATCAAATCGGACCGTTATACTCTATTTAGTGTTCTTAGAAGTCTTAACTTGCTAGTTTAGCTTTTGGACAACGTTTCGTTAGGTAAAGAAGCCATAGATCAAGTTAAGTTCAAAATTGCAGAAAACGTGAAAAACTTGTCTATGCATAGAATTGAGCGTTCCTAACGCATAAAATCGGACCGTTATACTCTATTTAGTGTTCTGAGAAGTCTTAACTTGCTAGTTTAGTCTTTGGATAACATTTCGTTAGGAAAAGAAGCCAATAGACCAAGTTAAGTTCAAAATTGCACGAAACGAGAAAAACTTGTCTATGCATAGAATTGAGCATTCCTAAGGTTTCAAAGTTGACTATTATACTCTATTTAGTGTTCTTAGAAGTCTTAACTTGCTAGTTTAGTCTCTGGATAACATTTCGTTAGGAAAAGAAGCCAATAGACCAAGTTAAGTTCAAAATTGCACGAAACGAGAAAAACTTATCTATGCATAGAATTGAGCATTCCTAAGGTTTCAAATTGGACCGTTATACTCTATTTAGTGCTCTTAGAAGTCTTCACTTGCTATTTTAGCTTTTGGATAACATTACGTTAGGAAAAGAAGCCAATAGACCAAGTTAAGTTCAAAATTGCACGAAACGAGAAAAACTTTTCTATGCATAGAATTGAGCATTCCTAAGGTTTCAAATTGGACCGTTATACTCTATTTAGTGTTCTTAGAAGTCTTAACTTGCTAGTTTAGCTTTTGGACAACGTTTCGTTAGATAAAGAAGCCAATAGACCAAGTTAAGTTCAAAATTGCACGAAACGAGAAAAACTTGTCTATGCATAGAATTGAGCATTCCTAAGGTTTCAAAGTTGGACTGTTATACTCTATTTAGTGTTCTTAGAAGTCTTAACTTGCTAGTTTAGCTTTTGGACAACGTTTCGTTAGGTAAAGAAGCCAATAGACCAAGTTAAGTTCAAAATTGCACGAAACGTGAAAAACTTGTCTATGCATAGAATTGAGCATTCCTAAGGCATCAAATTGGACCGTTATACTCTATTTAGTGTTCTTAGAAGTCTTAACTTGCTAGTTTAGCTTTTGGATAACGTTTCGTTAGGTAAAGAAGCCATAGACCAAGTTAGTTCAAAATTGCACGAAAACGTGTAGAAACTTGTCTATGCATAGAATTGAGCATTCCTAAGGCATCAAATTGGACCGTTATACTCTATTTAGTGTTCTTAGAAGTCTTAACTTGCTAGTTTAGCTTTTGGATAACATTTCGTTAGGAAAAGAAGCCAATAGACCAAGTTAAGTTCAAAATTGCACGAAACGAGAAAAACTTGTCAATGCATAGAATTGAGCATTCCTAAGGTTTCAAATTGGACCGTTATACTCTATTTAGTGTTCTTAGAAGTCTTAACTTGCTAGTTTAGCTTTTGGACAACGTTTCGTTAGGTAAAGAAGCCAATAGACCAAGTTAAGTTCAAAATTGCACGAAACGAGAAAAACTTGTCTATGCATAGAATTGAGCATTCCTAAGGTTTCAAAGTTGACCTGTTATACTCTATTTAGTGTTCTTAGAAGTCTTAACTTGCTAGTTTAGCTTTTGGACAAAGTTTCGTTAGGTAAAGAAGCCAATAGACCAAGTTAAGTTCAAAATTGCACGAAACGTGAAAAACTTGTCTATGCATAGAATTGAGCATTCCTAAGGTTTCAAATTGGACCGTTATACTCTATTTAGTGTTCTTAGAAGTCTTAACTTGCTAGTTTAGCTTTTGGACAACGTTTCGTTAGGTAAAGAAGCCAATAGACCAAGTTAAGTTCAAAATTCCACGAAACGAGAAAAACTTGTCTATGCATAGAATTGAGCATTCCTAAGGCATTCAAAGTTGGACCTATTATACTCTATTTAGTGTTCTTAGAAGTCTTAACTTGCTAGTTTAGCTTTTGGACAACGTTTCGTTAGGTAAAGAAGCCAATAGACCAAGTTATGTTCAAAATTGCACGAAACGTGAAAAACTTGTCTATGCATAGAATTGAGCATTCCTAAGGCATCAAATTGGACCGTTATACTCTATTTAGTGTTCTTAGAAGTCTTAACTTGCTAGTTTAGCTTTTGGAAGAACGTTTCGTTAGGTAAAGAAGCCAATAGACCAAGTTAAGTTCAAAATTGTAGAAAACGTGAAAAACTTGTCTATGCATAGAATTGAGCATTCCTAAGGCATCCAATTGGACCGTTATACTCTATTTAGTGTTCTTAGAAGTCTTAACTTGCTAGTTTAGTCTTTTGGATAACATTTTCGTTAGCTAAAGAAGCCAGTAGACCAGGTGAAGTTCAAAATTGCACGAAACGATAAAAACTTGTCTATGCATAGAATTGAGCATTCCTAAGGTTTCAAATTGGACCGTTATACTCTATTTAGTGTTCTTAGAAGTCTTAACTTGCTAGTTTAGCTTTTGGACAAAGTTTCGTTAGGTAAAGAAGCCAATAGACCAAGTTAAGTTCAAAATTGCACGAAACGTGAAAAACTTGTCTATGCATAGAATTGAGCATTCCTAAGGCATCAAATTGGACCGTTATACTCTATTTAGTGTTCTTAGAAGTCTTAACTTGCTAGTTTAGCTTTTGGAAGAACGTTTCGTTAGGTAAAAGAAGCCATAGACCAAGTTAAGTTCAAAATTGTACGAAAACGTGAAAAACTTGTCTATGCATAGAATTGAGCATTCCTAAGGCATCAAATTGGACCGTTATACTCTATTTAGTGTTCTTAGAAGTCTTAACTTGCTAGTTTAGCTTTTGGAAGAACGTTTCGTTAGGTAAAGAAGCCATAGACCAAGTTAAGTTCAAAATTGTAAAAACGTGAAAAACTTGTCTATGCATAGAATTGAGCATTCCTAAGGTTTCAAATTGGACCGTTATACTCTATTTAGTGTTCTTAGAAGTCTTAACTTGCTAGTTTAGTCTTTGGATAACATTTCGTTAGGAAAAGAAGCCAATAGACCAAGTTAAGTTCAAAATTGCACAAAACGAGAAAAACTTGTCTATGCATAGAATTGAGCATTCCTAAGGTTTCAAATTGGACCGTTATACTCTATTTAGTGTTCTTAGATGTCTTAACTTTCTAGTTTAGCTTTTGGACAACGTTTCGTTAGATAAAGAAGCCAATAGACCAACTTAAGTTCAAAATTGTAGAAAACGTGAAAAACTTGTCTATGCATAGAATTGAGCATTCCTAAGGCATCAAATTGGACCGTTATACTCTATTTAGTGTTCTTTGAAGTCTTAACTTGCTAGTTTAGTCTTTGGATAACATTTTCTTAGCAAAAGAAGCCAATAGACCAAGTGAAGTTCAAAATTGCACGAAACGAGAAAAACTTTTCTATGCATAGAATTGAGCATTCCTAAGTTTTCAAATTGGACCGTTATACTCTATTTAGTATTCTTAGAAGTCTTAACTTGCTAGTTTAGATTTTGGACAATGTTTCGTTAGGTAAAGAAGCCAATAGACCAAGTGAAGTTCAAAATTGCACGAAACGAGAAAAACTTTTCTATGCATAGAATTGAGCATTCCTAAGGTTTCAAATTGGACCGTTATACTCTATTTAGTGTTCTTAGAAGTCTTAACTTGCTAGTTTAGCTTTTGGAAGAACGTTTCGTTAGGTAAAGAAGCCAATAGACCAAGTTAAGTTCAAAATTGCACGAAACGTGAAAAACTTGTCTATGCATAGAATTGAGCATTCCTAAGGCATCAAATTGGACCGTTATACTCTATTTAGTGTTCTTAGAAGTCTTAACTTGCTAGTTTAGCTTTTGGATAACAGTTTCGTTAGGTAAAAGAAGCCAATAGACCAAGTTAAGTTCAAAATTGCACGAAACGAGAAAAACTTGTCTATGCATAGAATTGAGCATTCCTAAGGTTTCAAATTGGACCGTTATACTCTATTTAGTGTTCTTAGAAGTCTTAACTTGCTAGTTTAGCTTTTGGACAACGTTTCGTTAGGTAAAGAAGCCAATAGACCAAGTTAAGTTCAAAATTGCACGAAACGTGAAAAACTTGTCTATGCATAGAATTGAGCATTCCTAAGGCATCAAATTGGACCGTTATACTCTATTTAGTGTTCTTAGAAGTCTTAACTTGCTAGTTTAGCTTTTGGACAACGTTTCGTTAGGTAAAGAAGCCAATAGACCAAGTTAAGTTCAAAATTGCACGAAACGTGAAAAACTTGTCTATGCATAGAATTGAGCATTCCTAAGGCATCAAATTGGACCGTTATACTCTATTTAGTGTTCTTAGAAGTCTTAACTTGCTAGTTTAGCTTTTGGACAACGTTTCGTTAGGTAAAGAAGCCAATAGACCAAGTTAAGTTCAAAATTGCACGAAACGTGAAAAACTTGTCTATGCATAGAATTGAGCATTCCTAAGGCATCAAATTGGACCGTTATACTCTATTTAGTGTTCTTAGAAGTCTTAACTTGCTAGTTTAGCTTTTGGATAACAGTTTCGTTAGGTAAAGAAGCCAATAGACCAAGTTAAGTTCAAAATTGCACGAAACGAGAAAAACTTGTCTATGCATAGAATTGAGCATTCCTAAGGCATTCAAATTGGACCGTTATACTCTATTTAGTGTTCTTAGAAGTCTTAACTTGCTAGTTTAGCTTTTGGACAACGTTTCGTTAGGATAAAGAAGCCAATAGACCAAGTTAAGTTCAAAATTGCACGAAACGAGAAAAACTTGTCTATGCATAGAATTGAGCATTCCTAAGGTATTCAAATTGGACCAGTTATACTCTATTTAGTGTTCTTAAAATCTTAACTTTCTAGTTTAGCTTTTGGACAACGTTTCGTTAGATAAAGAAGCCAATAGACCAAGTTAAGTTCAAAATTGCACGAAACGTGAAAAACTTGTCTATGCATAGAATTGAGCATTCCTAAGGCATCAAATTGGACCGTTATACTCTATTTAGTGTTCTTAGAAGTCTTAACTTGCTAGTTTAGCTTTTGGATAACGTTTCGTTAGGTAAAGAAGCCAATAGACCAAGTTAAGTTCAAAATTGCAGAAAACGTGAAAAACTTGTCTATGCATAGAATTGAGCATTCCTAAGGCATCAAATTGGACCGTTATACTCTATTTAGTGTTCTTAGAAGTCTTAACTTGCTAGTTTAGCTTTTGGATAACGTTTCGTTAGGTAAAGAAGCCATAGACCAAGTTGAGTTCAAAATTGCACAAAACGTGAAAAACTTGTCTATGGATAGAGTTGAGCATTCCTAAGGCATAAAATTGGACCGTTATACTCTATTTAGTGTTCTTAGAAGTCTTAACTTGCTAGTTTAGTCTTTGGATAACATTTTCTTAGGAAAAGAAGCCAATAGACCAAGTTAAGTTCAAAATTGTACGAAACGAGAAAAACTTTTCTATGCATAGAATTGAGCATTCCTAAGGTTTCAAATTGGACCGTTATACTCTATTTAGTGCTCTTAGAAGTCTTCACTTGCTAGTTTAGCATTTGGATAACATTACGTTAGGAAAAGAAGCCAATAGACCAAGTTAAGTTCAAAATTGCACGAAACGAGAAAAACTTTTCTATGCATAGAATTGAGCATTCCTAAGGTTTCAAATTGGACCATTATACTCTATTTAGTGTTCTTTGAAGTCTTAACTTGCTAGTTTAGCTTTTGGACAAAGTTTCGTTAGGAAAAGAAGCCAATAGACCAAGTTAAGTTCAAAATTGCACGAAACGAGAAAAACTTATCTATGCAAAGAATTGAGCATTCCTAAGGTTTCAAATTGGACCGTTATACTCTATTTAGTGCTCTTAGAAGTCTTCACTTGCTAGTTTAGCTTTTGGATAACATTACGCTAGGAAAAGAAGCCAATAGACCAAGTTAAGTTCAAAATTACACGAAACGAGAAAAACTTTTCTATGCATAGAATTGAGCATTCCTAAGGTTTCAAATTGGACCGTTATACTCTATTTAGTGCTCTTAGAAGTCTTCACTTGCTAGTTTAGCTTTTGGATAACATTACATTAGGAAAAGAAGCCAATAGACCAAGTTTAGTTCAAAATTGCACGAAACGAGAAAAACTTTTCTATGCATAGAATTGAGCATTCCTAAGGTTTCAAGTTGGACCGTTATACTCTATTTAGTGTTCTTAGAAGTCTTAACTTGCTAGTTTAGCTTTTGGACAACGTTTCGTTAGATAAAGAAGCCAATAATAGACAAAGTTAAGTTCAAAATTGCACGAAACGTGAAAAACTTGTCTACGCATAGAATTGAGCATTCCTAAGGCATCAAATTGGACCGTTATACTCTATTTAGTGTTCTTAGAAGTCTTAACTTGCTAGTTTAGCTTTTGGATAACGTTTCGTTAGGTAAAGAAGCCATAGACCAAGTTGTGTTCAAAATTGCACAAAACGTGAAAAACTTGTCTATGCATAGAATTGAGCATTCCTATGGCATCAAATTGGACCGTTATAATCTATTTAGTGTTCTTTGAAGTCTTAACTTGCTAGTTTAGCTTTTGGATAACATTTCGTTAGGAAAAGAAGCCAATAGACCAAGTTAAGTTCAAAATTGCACGAAACGAGAAAAACTTGTCTATGCATAGAATTGAGCATTCCTAAGGTTTCAAATTGGACCGTTATACTCTATTTAGTGTTCTTAGAAGTCTTAACTTGCTAGTTTAGCTTTTGGACAACGTTTCGTTAGGTAAAGAAGCCAATAGACCAAGTTAAGTTCAAAATTGCACGAAACGAGAAAAACTTGTCTATGCATAGAATTGAGCATTCCTAAGGTTTCAAAGTTGACTGTTATACTCTATTTAGTGTTCTTAGAAGTCCTAACTTGCTAGTTTAGCTTTTGGACAAAGTTTCGTTAGGTAAAGAAGCCAATAGACAAAGTTAAGTTCAAAATTACACGAAACGTGAAAAACTTGTCTATGCATAGAATTGAGCATTCCTAAGGCATCAAATTGGACCGTTATACTCTATTTAGTGTTCTTAGAAGTCTTAACTTGCTAGTTTAGCTTTTGGATAACGTTTCGTTAGGTAAAGAACCAATAGACCAAGTTAGTTCAAAATTGCACGAAACGTGAAAAACTTGTCTATGCATAGAATTGAGCATTCCTAAGGCATCAAATTGGACCGTTATACTCTATTTAGTGTTCTTAGAAGTCTTAACTTGCTAGTTTAGCTTTTGGATAACATTTCGTTAGGAAAAGAAGCCAATAGACCAAGTTAAGTTCAAAATTGCACGAAACGAGAAAAACTTGTCTATGCATAGAATTGAGCATTCCTAAGGTTTCAAATTGGACCGTTATACTCTATTTAGTGTTCTTAGAAGTCTTAACTTGCTAGTTTAGCTTTTGGACAACGTTTCGTTAGGTAAAGAAGCCAATAGACCAAGTTAAGTTCAAAATTGCACAAACCGAGAAAAACTTGTCTATGCATAGAATTGAGCATTCCTAAGGTTTCAAAGTTGACTGTTATACTCTATTTAGTGTTCTTAGAAGTCCTAACTTGCTAGTTTAGCTTTTGGACAAAGTTTCGTTAGGTAAAGAAGCCAATAGACCAAGTTAAGTTCAAAATTGCACGAAACGTGAAAAACTTGTCTATGCATAGAATTGAGCATTCCTAAGGCATCAAATTGGACCGTTATACTCTATTTAGTGTTCTTAGAAGTCTTAACTTGCTAGTTTAGCTTTTGGATAACGTTTCGTTAGGTAAAGAAGCCATAGACCAAGTTGAGTTCAAAATTGCACAAAACGTGAAAAACTTGTCTATGCATAGAATTGAGCATTCCTAAGGCATCAAATTGGACCGTTATACTCTATTTAGTGTTCTTAGAAGTCTTAACTTGCTAGTTTAGCTTTTGGATAACATTTCGTTAGGAAAAGAAGCCAATAGACCAAGTTAAGTTCAAAATTGCACGAAACGAGAAAAACTTGTCTATGCATAGAATTGAGCATTCCTAAGGTTTCAAATTGGACCGTTATACTCTATTTAGTGTTCTTAGAAGTCTTAACT
This sequence comes from Tripterygium wilfordii, assembly GCF_013401445.1. NCBI lineage: Eukaryota > Viridiplantae > Streptophyta > Magnoliopsida > Celastrales > Celastraceae > Tripterygium > Tripterygium wilfordii. Next base: position 86,968 of record NW_024056360.1, on the reverse strand, counting down.
TGCTAGTTTAGCTTTTGGACAACGTTTCGTTAGGTAAAGAAGCCAATAGACCAAGTTAAGTTCAAAATTGCACAAACCGAGAAAAACTTGTCTATGCATAGAATTGAGCATTCCTTAGGTTTCAAAGTTGACTGTTATACTCTATTTAGTGTTCTTAGAAGTCCTAACTTGCTAGTTTAGCTTTTGGACAAAGTTTCGTTAGGTAAAGAAGCCAATAGACCAAGTTAAGTTCAAAATTGCACGAAACGAGAAAAACTTGTCTATGCATAGAATTGAGCATTCCTAAGGTTTCAAAGTTGACTGTTATACTCCATTTAGTGTTCTTAGAAGTCTTAACTTGCTAGTTTAGATTTTGGACAAAGTTTCGTTAGGTAAAGAAGTCAATAGACCAAGTTAAGTTCAAAATTGCACGAAACGTGAAAAACTTGTCTATGCATAGAATTGAGCATTCCTAACGCATCAAATCGGACCGTTATACTCTATTTAGTGTTCTTTGAAGTCTTAACTTGCTAGTTTAGCTTTTGAAGAACGTTTCGTTAGGTAAAGAAGCCATAGACCAAGTTAAGTTCAAAATTGTAGAAAACGTGAAAAACTTGTCTATGCATAGAATTGAGCATTCCTAAGGCATCAAATTGGACCGTTATACTCTATTTAGTGTTCTTTGAAGTCTTAACTTGCTAGTTTAGCTTTTGAAGAACGTTTCGTTAGGTAAAGAAGCCATAGACCAAGTTCAGTTCAAAATTGTAGAAAACGTGAAAAACTTGTCTATGCATAGAATTGAGCATTCCTAAGGTTTCAAATTGGACCGTTATACTCTATTTAGTGCTCTTGGAAGTCTTCACTTGCTAGTTTAGCTTTTGGATAACATTACGTTAGGAAAAGAAGCCAATAGACCAAGTTAAGTTCAAAATTGCACGAAACGAGAAAAACTTTTCTATGCATAGAATTGAGCATTCCTAAGGTTTCAAATTGGACCGTTATACTCTATTTAGTGTTCTTAGAAGTCTTAACTTGCTAGTTTAGCTTTTGGACAACGTTTCGTTAGATAAAGAAGCCAATAATAGACAAAGTTAAGTTCAAAATTGCACGAAACGTGAAAAACTTGTCTATGCATAGAATTGAGCATTCCTAAGGCATCAAATTGGACCGTTATACTCTATTTAGTGTTCTCAGAAGTCTTAACTTGCTAGTTTAGCTTTTGGATAACGTTTCGTTAGGTAAAGAAGCCATAGACCAAGTTGTGTTCAAAATTGCACAAAACGTGAAAAACTTGTCCATGCATAGAATTGAGCATTCCTAAGGCATCAAATTGGACCGTTATAATCTATTTAGTGTTCTTAGAAGTCTTAACTTGCTAGTTTAGCTTTTGGATAACATTTCGTTAGGAAAAGAATCCAATAGACCAAGTTAAGTTCAAAATTGCACGAAACGAGAAAAACTTGTCTATGCATAGAATTGAGCATTCCTAAGGTTTCAAATTGGACCGTTATACTCTATTTAGCGTTCTTAGAAGTCTTAACTTGCTAGTTTAGCTTTTGGACAACGTTTCGTTAGGTAAAGAAGCCAATAGACCAAGTTAAGTTCAAAATTGCACGAAACGAGAAAAACTTGTCTATGCATAGAATTGAGCATTCCTAAGGTTTCAAAATTGACTGTTATACTCTATTTAGTGTTCTTAGAAGTCCTAACTTGCTAGTTTAGCTTTTGGACATAGTTTCGTTAGGTAAAGAAGCCAATAGACCAAGTTAAGTTCAAAATTGCACGAAACGTGAAAAACTTGTCTATGCATAGAATTGAGCATTCCTAAGGTTTCAAATTGGACCGTTATACTCTATTTAGTGTTCTTAGAAGTCTTAACTTGCTAGTTTAGCTTTTGGACAACGTTTCGTTAGGTAAAGAAGCCAATAGACCAAGTTAAGTTCAAAATTGCACGAAACGAGAAAAACTTGTCTATGCATAGAATTGAGCATTCCTAAGGTTTCAAAGTTGACTGTTATACTCTATTTAGTGTTCTTAGAAGTCTTAACTTGCTAGTTTAGCTTTTGGACAAAGTATCGTTAGGTAAAAAAGCCAATAGACCAAGTTAAGTTCAAAATTGCACGAAACGTGAAAAACTTGTCTATGCATAGAATTGAGCATTCCTAAGGCATCAAATTGGACCGTTATACTCTATTTAGTGTTCTTTGAAGTCTTAACTTGCTAGTTTAGCTTTTGAAGAACGTTTCGTTTGGTAAAGAAGCCATAGACCAAGTTAAGTTCAAAATTGTAGAAAACGTGAAAAACTTGTCTATGCATAGAATTGAGCATTCCTAAGGCATCAAATTGGACCGTTATACTCTATTTAGTGTTCTTAGAAGTCTTAACTTGCTAGTTTAGTCTTTGGATAACATTTTGTTAGGAAAAGAAGCCAATAGACCAAGTTAAGTTCAAAATTGCACGAAACGAGAAAAACTTGTCTATGCATAGAATTGAGCATTCCTAAGGTTTCAAACTGGACCGTTATGCTCTATTTAGTGTTCTTAGAAGTCTTAACTTGCTAGTTTAGCTTTTGGACAACGTTTCGTTAGGTAAAGAAGCCAATAGACCAAGTTAAATTCAAAATTGCACGAAACGAGAAAAACTTGTCTATGCATAGAATTGAGCATTCCTAAGGTTTCAAAGTTGACTGTTATACTCTATTTAGTGTTCTTAGAAGTCTTAACTTGCTAGTTTAGCTTTTGGACAAAGTTTCGTTAGGTAAAGAAGCCAATAGACCAAGTTAAGTTCAAAATTGCACGAAACGTGAAAAACTTGTCTATGCATAGAATTGAGCATTCCTAAGGCATCAAATCGGACCGTTATACTCTATTTAGTGTTCTTAGAGGTCTTAACTGTTGAATATATGTTTGAGTGATTACAACGACATGTTTTGATTGAACTTTGATCTATTGATTGTATTGAGAAACCTAGGTGCATATGCCTACTTGATTAGTTTAGGAATTCAAGACTTATATTAAACTAGTTCAATTGTGCTTATTTGATGATTTGATTATTGAACTAACGTGGACTAATTGCAAGAAATCCTAAAAGGGTTTACATAGCATGTCTTGAGTATGATTTGTGTGTAGGATGACCAAAACGTAAATTGGTCCTAATGTCATCCTTGACCAACATTAGTGAAGGCTTAATCAGTGTCAAACATGATTAAGAAAGTCAATTTCGTGGTCAACATAAGTCAAGTTTTGCCAAAGATGTTTTGGAGCTTAATTGGGATCAATTGAAGTAAAATTAACTTTCTAGTCAAAGTCAGAATCGACGGACGTGACGTGGCAGCTGACATGGCATTGTTGACATGGCATTAATGACATGGCATTGATGATAAGGCAAAGAAGACAAGTTAACCATAGTTACATCTTAACTAGAAGACTTGGAGCCAAAAGAGAAGAGAAGAAAAAGTTAATTTGAAAGGAGGAGACAAGAGGTACAACAAGTCTTATGACAAGTTTTTCTCTTCACATGTGTGGGAAGCTTTATTTCAAAACCATTTCTCTTTCCCACCAAGACACTCCACATCCAATGGATCATATTCTCTCTACATCAAAATCACATTTTAATCCAATGGCCAAAGATTCAAGCTTTATTCTTATCTCTCCTACTTTACATCCTATGGCCAAAATTGAATCTTCATTTGATCCAAAGGCCATCATTTATTCCACCTAAGAGACAAACTTTTCTCAAGTCAATTGTTGTATCTTTCAAGATGCCTCTAAAGCCTATATCCATCCAAAAGCCATGATTTACTCCACCTAAAAGACAAACTTTTCTCAAGTCAATTGTTGTATCTTTCAAGATGCCTCTAAAGTCTATATCCATCCAAAAGCCATGATTTACTCCACCTAAAAGACAAACTTTTCTCAAGTCAATTGTTGTATCTTTCAAGGTGGCCTCTAAAGTCTATATCCATCCAAAAGCCATTATTTCTTCCTACCAAAAGAGACTTGTTGTAATCATTTTCACACTTCTCTAAGCCTTCTAACGTCTATAATGATCCAAGGGTCCATATCTTTCATATCAATCCAATGGCCCTCATTTCATGAGCTTACACTCCACAATTTTCTATAAAAACTAACTCTTTGTCTATGATGCATAGACTTGGCCGAAAATTACTCTTTCTCTCTTAAGTGTTCTTCATCTCTCAAGCTTTCATTCTCTCACTCATTCATTCCTTGATTACATACTTGATTTTGAAGAGAGATCATATACACTAGCCAAGCAAAGCTTTATTGTTACTCTTGAGCCGTTCAAATCTGATTTTCATCATATTCTCAAGAGTCATTTTCTTTGTGATATAATCTGGTTTCCAGCACTTCTAAGGCTACATTCATCATCTCCATTTCATCATTCAAGCCTTGTGATAACTGATTTTCGTTGGTTGTTACACTACTCAAAGTTTCACAAACCCTAACAACCAAAAATCTCAAATCTGAGTTTTGTGCTTACCATTCCCATTCCAGCTTTTCAAGAGCTTCATTTGAGCCTAAACACTTTTATATCTAGCTACTCAAAGAGCCATACCTTGAGCTTAAACTACTTCTCTACCCGGCTACCATAAAGAGCCTATTTGAGAATTCAATTTGTTGATTTGTGTTCTCGGTGAGACCGAGGTGTATTGTTGATAAGAGTTTGTGTGGTGAGCTATAAATCACACGGTGTGTAAAGTTTGGTGTTTGAGCTACAAAAACACTGGTTGTATGAGTTCCGCTTGACTCGGTTGAACAAGCTATAGTGGAGTGTTTGAAATTCCCAAGTGGGACTTGGGGAGTGGAGTAGGCTTGGGTTAAGCCGAACCACTATAAATCTCTTTGCCCTTTTTACTTTACAGCAATTTCATTTTAGCATATCATACTTGCATTGCATACTTGAAATTGGACATCTAGGGTGATAGAATCAAGCTTGTGCATACATTTATTGAATCTGATTTTGTGCTTCATTACAACTTGTTTTTGTGTGTGATATTCATTTTGATCATTTGATTTGATTCTTGTTGTTAAGTTTGATGTATGTGATTATCTTTGCATACATTTATATTCAACTTATTTAAATTGCTTCCGCTTAGGGTGAAACTCAATTGAAACAAAAAAGAGGTGACTTAGTCTAAATTTGATTAAGATCACAATTCACCCCCCATCTTGTGGTGCCATCCGATCCAACATTAACTTGCTAGTTTAGCTTTTGGACAACGTTTCGTTAGGTAAAGAAGCCATAGACCAAGTTAAGTTCAAAATTGCAGAAAACGTGAAAAACTTGTCTATGGATAGAATTGAGCATTCCTAAGGCATCAAATTGGACCGTTATACTCTATTTAGTGTTCTTAGAAGTCTTAACTTGCTAGTTTAGTCTTTGGAAAACATTTCGTTAGGAAAAGAAGCCAATAGACCAAGTTAAGTTCAAAATTGCACGAAACGAGAAAAACTTGTCTATGCATAGAATTGAGCATTCCTAAGGTTTCAAAGTTGACTGTTATACTCTATTTAGTGTTCTTAGAAGTCTTAACTTGCTAGTTTAGCTTTTGGACAAAGTTTCGTTTGGTAAAGAAGTCAATAGACCAAGTTAAGTTCAAAATTGCACGAAACGTGAAAAACATGTCTATGCATAGAATTGAGCATTCCTAACGCATCAAATCGGACCGTTATACTCTATTTAGTGTTCTTAGAAGTCTTAACTTGCTAGTTTAGCTTTTGGACAACGTTTCGTTTGGTAAAGAAGCCATAGACCAAGTTAAGTTCAAAATTGCAGAAAACGTGAAAAACTTGTCTGTGCATAGAATTGAGCATTCCTAAGGCATCAAATTGGACTGTTATACTCTATTTAGTGTTCTTAGAAGTCTTAACTTGCTAGTTTAGTCTCTGGATAACATTTCGTTAGGAAACGAAGCCAATAGACCAAGTTAAGTTCAAAATTGCACGAAACGAGAAAAACTTATCTATGCATAGAATTGAGCATTCCTAAGGTTTCAAATTGGACCGTTATACTCTATTTAGTGCTCTTAGAAGTCTTCACTTGCTAGTTTAGCATTTGGATAACATTACGTTAGGAAAAGAAGCCAATAGACCAAGTTAAGTTCAAAATTGCACGAAACGTGAAAAACTTGTCTATGCATAGAATTGAGCATTCCTAAGGCATCAAATTGGACCGTTATACTCTATTTAGTGTTCTTAGAAGTCTTAACTTGCTAGTTTAGCTTTTGGATAACGTTTCGTTAGGTAAAGAAGCCATAGACCAAGTTGTGTTCAAAATTGCACAAAACGTGAAAAACTTGTCTATGCATAGAATTGGGCATTCCTAAGGCATCAAATTGGACCGTTATAATCTATTTAGTGTTCTTAGAAGTCTTAACTTGCTAGTTTAGCTTTAGGATAACATTTCGTTACGAAAAGAATCCAATAGACCAAGTTAAGTTCAAAATTGCACGAAACGAGAAAAACTTGTCTATGCATAGAATTGAGCATTCCTAAGGTTTCAAATTGGACCGTTATACTCCATTTAGTGTTCTTAGAAGTCTTAACTTGCTAGTTTAGCTTTTGGACAACGTTTCGTTAGGTAAAGAAGCCAATAGACCAAGTTAAGTTCAAAATTGCACGAAACGAGAAAAACTTGTCTATGCATAGAATTGAGCATTCCTAAGGTTTCAAAGTTGACTGTTATACTCTATTTAGTGTTCTTAGAAGTCCTAACTTGCTAGTTTAGCTTTTCGACAAAGTTTCGTTAGGTAAAGAAGCCAATAGACCAAGTTAAGTTCAAAATTGCACGAAACGTGAAAAACTTGTCTATGCATAGAATTGAGCATTCCTAAGGTTTCAAATTGGACCGTTATACTCTATTTAGTGTTCTTAGAAGTCTTAACTTGCTAGTTTGGCTTTTGGACAACGTTTCGTTAGGTAAAGAAGCCAATAGACCAAGTTAAGTTCAAAATTGCACGAAACGAGAAAAACTTGTCTATGCATAGAATTGAGCATTCCTAAGGTTTCAAAGTTGACTGTTATACTCTATTTAGTGTTCTTAGAAGTCTTAACTTGCTAGTTTAGCTTTTGGACAAAGTTTCGTTAGGTAAAGAACCCAATAGACCAAGTTAAGTTCAAAATTGCACGAAACGTGAAAAACTTGTCTATGCATAGAATTGAGCATTCCTAAGGCATCAAATCGGACCGTTATACTCTATTTAGTGTTCTTAGAAGTCTTAACTTGCTAGTTTAGCTTTTGGACAACGTTTCGTTAGGTAAAGAAGCCATAGACCAAGTTAAATTCAAAATTGCAGAAAACGTGAAAAACTTGTCTATGGATAGAATTGAGCATTCCTAAGGCATCAAATTGGACCGTTATACTCTATTTAGTGTTCTTAGAAGTCTTAACTTGCTACTTTAGTCTTTGGATAACATTTTGTTAGGAAAAGAAGCCAATAGACCAAGTTAAGTTCAAAATTGCACGAAACGAGAAAAACTTGTCTATGCATAGAATTGAGCATTCCTAAGGTTTCAAAGTTGACTGTTATACTCTATTTAGTGTTCTTAGAAGTCCTAACTTGCTAGTTTAGCTTTTGGACAAAGTTTCGTTAGGTAAAGAAGCCAATAGACCAAGTTAAGTTCAAAATTGCACGAAACGTGAAAAACTTGTCTATGCATAGAATTGAGCATTCCTAAGGTTTCAAATTGGACCGTTATACTCTATTTAGTGTTCTTAGAAGTCTTAACTTGCTAGTTTGGCTTTTGGACAACGTTTCGTTAGGTAAAGAAGCCAATAGACCAAGTTAAGTTCAAAATTGCACGAAACGAGAAAAACTTGTCTATGCATAGAATTGAGCATTCCTAAGGTTTCAAAGTTGACTGTTATACTCTATTTAGTGTTCTTAGAAGTCTTAACTTGCTAGTTTAGCTTTTGGACAAAGTTTCGTTAGGTAAAGAACCCAATAGACCAAGTTAAGTTCAAAATTGCACGAAACGTGAAAAACTTGTCTATGCATAGAATTGAGCATTCCTAAGGCATCAAATCGGACCGTTATACTCTATTTAGTGTTCTTAGAAGTCTTAACTTGCTAGTTTAGCTTTTGGACAACGTTTCGTTAGGTAAAGAAGCCATAGACCAAGTTAAATTCAAAATTACAGAAAACGTGAAAAACTTGTCTATGGATAGAATTGAGCATTCCTAGGGCATCAAATTGGACCGTTATACTCTATTTAGTGTTCTTAGAAGTCTTAACTTGCTACTTTAGTCTTTGGATAACATTTTGTTAGGAAAAGAAGCCAATAGACCAAGTTAAGTTCAAAATTGCACGAAACGATAAAAACTTGTCTATGCATAGAATTGAGCATTCCTAAGGTTTCAAAGTTGACTGTTATACTCTATTTAGTGTTCTTGGAAGTCTTAACTTGCTAGTTTAGCTTTTGGACAAAGTTTCGTTAGGTAAAGAAGCCAATAGACCAAGTTAAGTTCAAAATTGCACGAAACGTGAAAAACTTGTCTATGCATAGAATTGAGCATTCCTAAGGCATCAAATCGGACCGTTATACTCTATTTAGTGTTCTTAGAAGTCTTAACTTGCTAGTTTAGCTTTTGGACAACGTTTCGTTAGGTAAAGAAGCCATAGACCAAGTTAAGTTCAAAATTGCAGAAAACATGAAAAACTTGTCTATAGGTAGAATTGAGCATTCCTAAGGCATCAAATTGGACCGTTATACCCTATTTAGTGTTCTTAGAAGTCTTAACTTGCTAGTTTAGTCTTTGGATAACATTTCGTTAGGAAAAGAAGCCAATAGACCAAGTTAAGTTCAAAATTGCACGAAACGAGAAAAACTTGTCTATGCATAGAATTGAGCATTCCGAAGGTTTCAAAGTTGACTGTTATACTCTATTTAGTGTTCTTAGAAGTCTTAACTTGCTAGTTTAGCTTTTGGACAAAGTTTCGTTCGGTAAAGAAGCCAATAGACCAAGTTAAGTTCAAAATTGCACGAAACGTGAAAAACTTGTCTATGCATAGAATTGAGCATTCCTAAGGCATCAAATCGGACCGTTATACTCTATTTAGTGTTCTTAGAAGTCTTAACTTGCTAGTTTAGCTTTTGAACAACGTTTCGTTAGGTAAAGAAGCCATAGACCAAGTTAAGTTCAAAATTGCCGAAAATGTGAAACACTTGTCTATGGATAGAATTGAGCATTCCTAAGGCATCAAATTGGACCGTTATACTCTATTTAGTGTTCTTAGAAGTCTTAACTTGCTAGTTTAGTCTTTGGATAACATTTCGTTAGGAAAAGAAGCCAATAGACCAAGTTAAGTTCAAAATTGCACGAAACGAGAAAAACTTGTCTATGCATAGAATTGAGCATTCCTAAGGTTTCAAAGTTGACTGTTATACTCCATTTAGTGTTCTTAGAAGTCTTAACTTGCTAGTTTAGATTTTGGACAAAGTTTCGTTAGGTAAAGAAGTCAACAGACCAAGTTAAGTTCAAAATTGCACGAAACGAGAAAAACTTGTCTATGCATAGAATTGAGCATTCCTAAGGTTTCAAAGTTGACTGTTATACTCTATTTAGTGTTCTTAGAAGTCCTAACTTGCTAGTTTAGCTTTTGGACAAAGTTTCGTTAGATAAAGAAGCCAATAGACCAAGTTAAGTTCAAAATTGCACGAAACGAGAAAAACTTGTCTATGCATAGAATTGAGCATTCCTAAGGCATCAAATTGGACCGTTATACTCTATTTAGTGTTCTTAGAAGTCTTAACTTGCTAGTTTAGTCTTTGGATAACATTTCGTTAGGTAAAGAAGCCAATAGACCAAGTTAAGTTCAAAATTGCACGAAACGAGAAAAACTTGTCTATGCATAGAATTGAGCATTCCTAAGGCATCAAATTGGACCGTTATACTCTATTTAGTGTTCTTAGAAGTCTTAACTTGCTAGTTTGGCTTTTGGACAACGTTTCGTTAGGTAAAGAAGCCAATAGACCAAGTTAAGTTCAAAATTGCACGAAACGAGAAAAACTTGTCTATGCATAGAATTGAGCATTCCTAAGGTTTCAAAGTTGACTGTTATACTCTATTTAGTGTTCTTAGAAGTCTTAACTTGCTAGTTTAGCTTTTGGACAAAGTTTCGTTAGGTAAAGAACCCAATAGACCAAGTTAAGTTCAAAATTGCACGAAACGTGAAAAACTTGTCTATGCATAGAATTGAGCATTCCTAAGGCATCAAATCGGACCGTTATACTCTATTTAGTGTTCTTAGAAGTCTTAACTTGCTAGTTTAGCTTTTGGACAACGTTTCGTTAGGTAAAGAAGCCATAGACCAAGTTAAGTTCAAAATTACAGAAAACGTGAAAAACTTGTCTATGGATAGAATTGAGCATTCCTAGGGCATCAAATTGGACCGTTATACTCTATTTAGTGTTCTTAGAAGTCTTAACTTGCTACTTTAGTCTTTGGATAACATTTTGTTAGGAAAAGAAGCCAATAGACCAAGTTAAGTTCAAAATTGCACGAAACGTGAAAAACTTGTCTATGCATAGAATTGAGCATTCCTAAGGTTTCAAATTGGACCGTTATACTCTATTTAGTGTTCTTAGAAGTCTTAACTTGCTAGTTTAGCTTTTGGACAACGTTTCGTTAGGTAAAGAAGCCAATAGACCAAGTTAAGTTCAAAATTGCACGAAACGTGAAAAACTTGTCTATGCATAGAATTGAGCATTCCTAAGGCATCAAATCGGACCGTTATACTCTATTTAGTGTTCTTAGAAGTCTTAACTTGCTAGTTTAGCTTTTGAACAACGTTTCGTTAGGTAAAGAAGCCATAGACCAAGTTAAGTTCAAAATTGCCGAAAATGTGAAACACTTGTCTATGGATAGAATTGAGCATTCCTAAGGCATCAAATTGGACCGTTATACTCTATTTAGTGTTCTTAGAAGTCTTAACTTGCTAGTTTAGTCTTTGGATAACATTTCGTTAGGAAAAGAAGCCAATAGACCAAGTTAAGTTCAAAATTGCACGAAACGAGAAAAACTTGTCTATGCATAGAATTGAGCATTCCTAAGGTTTCAAAGTTGACTGTTATACTCCATTTAGTGTTCTTAGAAGTCTTAACTTGCTAGTTTAGATTTTGGACAAAGTTTCGTTAGGTAAAGAAGTCAATAGACCAAGTTAAGTTCAAAATTGCACGAAACGAGAAAAACTTGTCTATGCATAGAATTGAGCATTCCTAAGGTTTCAAATTGGACCGTTATACTCTATTTAGTGTTCTTAGAAGTCTTAACTTGCTAGTTTAGCTTTTGGACAACGTTTCGTTAGGTAAAGAAGCCAATAGACCAAGTTAAGTTCAAAATTGCACGAAACGAGAAAAACTTGTCTATGCATAGAATTGAGCATTCCTAATGTTTCAAATTGGACGTTATACTCTATTTAGTGTTCTTAGAAGTCTTAACTTGCTAGTTTAGCTTTTGGACAACGTTTCGTTAGGTAAAGAAGCCAATAGACCAAGTTAAGTTCAAAATTGCACGAAACGAGAAAAACTTGTCTATGCATAGAATTGAGCATTCCTAAGGTTTCAAATTGGACCGTTATACTCTATTTAGTGTTCTTAGAAGTCTTAACTTGCTAGTTTAGCTTTTGGACAACGTTTCGTTAGGTAAAGAAGCCAATAGACCAAGTTAAGTTCAAAATTACACGAAACGAGAAAAACTTGTCAATGCATAGAATTGAGCATTCCTAAGGTTTCAAAGTTGACTGTTATACTCTATTTAGTGTTCTTAGAAGTCCTAACTTGCTAGTTTAGCTTTTGGACAAAGTTTCGTTAGGTAAAGAAGCCAATAGACCAAGTTAAGTTCAAAATTGCACGAAACGTGAAAAACTTGTCTATGCATAGAATTGAGCATTCGTAAGGTTTCAAATTGGACCGTTATACTCTATTTAGTGTTCTTAGAAGTCTTAACTTGCTAGTTTAGCTTTTGGACAACGTTTCGTTAGGTAAAGAAGCTAATAGACCAAGTTAAGTTCAAAATTGCACGAAACGAGAAAAACTTGTCTATGCATAGAATTGAGCATTCCTAAGGTTTCAAAGTTGACTGTTATACTCTATTTAGTGTTCTTAGAAGTCTTAACTTGCTAGTTTAGCTTTTGGACAAAGTTTCGTTAGGTAAAAAAGCCAATAGACCAAGTTAAGTTCAAAATTGTACGAAACGTGAAAAACTTGTCTATGCATAGAATTGAGCATTCCTAAGGCATTAAATTGGACCGTTATACTCTATTTAGTGTTCTTAGAAGTCTTAACTTGCTAGTTTAGCTTTTGGACAAAGTTTCGTTAGGTAAAGAACCCAATAGACCAAGTTAAGTTCAAAATTGCACGAAACGTGAAAAACTTGTCTATGCATAGAATTGAGCATTCCTAAGGCATCAAATCGGACCGTTATATTCTATTTAGTGTTCTTAGAAGTCTTAACTTGCTAGTTTAGCTTTTGGACAACGTTTCGTTAGGTAAAGAAGCCATAGACCAAGTTAAGTTCAAAATTGCAGAAAACATGAAAAACTTGTCTATGGATAGAATTGAGCATTCCTAAGGCATCAAATTGGACCGTTATACTCTATTTAGTGTACTTAGAAGTCTTAACTTGCTAGTTTAGTCTTTGGATAACATTTCGTTAGGAAAAGAAGCCAATAGACCAAGTTAAGTTCAAAATTGCACGAAACGAGAAAAACTTGTCTATGCATAGAATTGAGCATTCCTAAGGTTTCAAAGTTGACTGTTATACTCTATTTAGTGTTCTTAGAAGTCTTAACTTGCTAGTTTAGCTTTTGGACAAAGTTTCGTTCGGTAAAGAAGCCAATAGACCAAGGTAAGTTCAAAATTGCACGAAACGTGAAAAACTTGTCTATGCATAGAATTGAGCATTCCTAAGGCATCAAATCGGACCGTTATACTCTATTTAGTGTTCTTAGAAGTCTTAACTTGCTAGTTTATCTTTTGAACAACGTTTCGTTAGGTAAAGAAGCCATAGACCAAGTTAAGTTCAAAATTGCAGAAAATGTGAAACACTTGTCTATGGATAGAATTGAGCATTCCTAAGGCATCAAATTGGACCGTTATACTCTATTTAGTGTTCTTAGAAGTCTTAACTTGCTAGTTTAGTCTTTGGATAACATTTCGTTAGGAAAAGAAGCCAATAGACCAAGTTAAGTTCAAAATTGCACGAAACGAGAAAAACTTGTCTATGCATAGAATTGAGCATTCCTAAGGTTTCAAAGTTGACTGTTATACTCCATTTAGTGTTCTTAGAAGTCTTAACTTGCTAGTTTAGATTTTGGACAAAGTTTCGTTAGGTAAAGAAGTCAATAGACCAAGTTAAGTTCAAAATTGCACGAAACGAGAAAAACTTGTCTATGCATAGAATTGAGCATTCCTAAGGTTTCAAAGTTGACTGTTATACTCTATTTAGTGTTCTTAGAAGTCCTAACTTGCTAGTTTAGCTTTTGGACAAAGTTTCGTTAGATAAAGAAGCCAATAGACCAAGTTAAGTTCAAAATTGCACGAAACGAGAAAAACTTGTCTATGCATAGAATTGAGCATTCCTAAGGTTTCAAATTGGACCGTTATACTCTATTTAGTGTTCTTAGAAGTCTTAACTTGCTAGTTTAGCTTTTGGACAACGTTTCGTTAGGTAAAGAAGCCAATAGACCAAGTTAAGTTCAAAATTGCACGAAACGAGAAAAACTTGTCTATGCATAGAATTGAGCATTCCTAAGGTTTCAAATTGGACGTTATACTCTATTTAGTGTTCTTAGAAGTCTTAACTTGCTAGTTTAGCTTTTGGACAACGTTTCGTTAGGTAAAGAAGCCAATAGACCAAGTTAAGTTCAAAATTGCACGAAACGAGAAAAACTTGTCTATGCATAGAATTGAGCATTCCTAAGGTTTCAAATTGGACCGTTATACTCTATTTAGTGTTCTTAGAAGTCTTAACTTGCTAGTTTAGCTTTTGGACAACGTTTCGTTAGGTAAAGAAGCCAATAGACCAAGTTAAGTTCAAAATTGCACGAAACGAGAAAAACTTGTCTATGCATAGAATTGAGCATTCCTAAGGTTTCAAAGTTGACTGTTATACTCTATTTAGTGTTCTTAGAAGTCTTAACTTGCTAGTTTAGCTTTTGGACAAAGTTTCGTTAGGTAAAGAAGCCAATAGACCAAGTTAAGTTCAAAATTGCACGAAACGTGAAAAACTTGTCTATGCATAGAATTGAGCATTCCTAAGGCATCAAATCGGACCGTTATACTCTATTTAGTGTTCTTAGAAGTCTTAACTTGCTAGTTTAGCTTTTGGACAACGTTTCGTTAGGTAAAGAAGCCATAGACCAAGTTAAGTTCAAAATTGCAGAAAACATGAAAAACTTGTCTATGGATAGAATTGAGCATTCCTAAGGCATCAAATTGGACCGTTATACTCTATTTAGTGTTCTTAGAAGTCTTAACTTGCTAGTTTAGTCTTTGGATAACATTTCGTTAGGAAAAGAAGCCAATACACCAAGTTAAGTTCAAAATTGCACGAAACGAGAAAAACTTGTCTATGCATAGAATTGAGCATTCCTAAGGTTTCAAAGTTGACTGTTATACTCTATTTAGTGTTCGTAGAAGTCTTAACTTGCTAGTTTAGCTTTTGGACAAAGTTTCGTTCGGTAAAGAAGCCAATTGACCAAGGTAAGTTCAAAATTGCACGAAACGTGAAAAACTTGTCTATGCATAGAATTGAGCATTCCTAAGGCATCAAATCGGACCGTTATACTCTATTTAGTGTTCTTAGAAGTCTTAACTTTCTAGTTTATCTTTTGAACAACGTTTCGTTAGGTAAAGAAGCCATAGACCAAGTTAAGTTCAAAATTGCAGAAAATGTGAAACACTTGTCTATGGATAGAATTGAGCATTCCTAAGGCATCAAATTGGACCGTTATACTCTATTTAGTGTTCTTAGAAGTCTTAACTTGCTAGTTTAGTCTTTGGATAACATTTCGTTAGGAAAAGAAGCCAATAGACCAAGTTAAGTTCAAAATTGCACGAAACGAGAAAAACTTGTCTATGCATAGAATTGAGCATTCCTAAGGTTTCAAAGTTGACTGTTATACTCCATTTAGTGTTCTTAGAAGTCTTTACTTGCTAGTTTAGATTTTGGACAAAGTTTCGTTAGGTAAAGAAGTCAATAGACCAAGTTAAGTTCAAAATTGCACGAAACGAGAAAAACTTATCTATGCATAGAATTGAGCATTCCTAAGGTTTCAAAGTTGACTGTTATACTCTATTTAGTGTTCTTAGAAGTCCTAACTTGCTAGTTTAGCTTTTGGACAAAGTTTCGTTAGATAAAGAAGCCAATAGACCAAGTTAAGTTCAAAATTGCACGAAACGAGAAAAACTTGTCTATGCATAGAATTAAGCATTCCTAAGGTTTCAAATTGGACCGTTATACTCTATTTAGTGTTCTTAGAAGTCTTAACTTGCTAGTTTAGCTTTTGGACAACGTTTCGTTAGGTAAAGAAGCCAATAGACCAAGTTAAGTTCAAAATTGCACGAAACGAGAAAAACTTGTCTATGCATAGAATTGAGCATTCCTAAGGTTTCAAAGTTGACTGTTATACTCTATTTAGTGTTCTTAGAAGTCCTAACTTGCTAGTTTAGCTTTTGGACAAAGTTTCGTTAGGTAAAGAAGCCAATAGACCAAGTTAAGTTCAAAATTGCACGAAACATGAAAAACTTGTCTATGCATAGAATTGAGCATTCGTAAGGTTTCAAATTGGACCGTTATACTCTATTTAGTGTTCTTAGAAGTCTTAACTTGCTAGTTTAGCTTTTGGACAACGTTTCGTTAGGTAAAGAAGCCAATAGACCAAGTTAAGTTCAAAATTGCACGGAACGAGAAAAACTTGTCTATGCATAGAATTGAGCATTCCTAAGGTTTCAAAGTTGACTGTTATACTCTATTTAGTGTTCTTAGAAGTCTTAACTTGCTAGTTTAGCTTTTGGACAAAGTTTCGTTAGGTAAAAAAGCCAATAGACCAAGTTAAGTTCAAAATTGTACGAAACGTGAAAAACTTGTCTATGCATAGAATTGAGCATTCCTAAGGCATTAAATTGGACCGTTATACTCTATTTAGTGTTCTTTGATGTCTTAACTTGCTAGTTTAGCTTTTGAAGAACGTTTCGTTAGGAAAAGAAGCCAATAGACCAAGTTAAGTTCAAAATTGCACGAAACGAGAAAAACTTGTCTATGCATAGAATTGAGCATTCCTAAGGTTTCAAATTGGACCGTTATACTCTATTTAGTGCTCTTAGAAGTCTTCACTTGCTAGTTTAGCTTTTGGATAACATTACGTTAGGAAAAGAAGCCAATAGACCAAGTTAAGTTCAAAATTGCACGAAACGAGAAAAACTTTTCTATGCATAGAATTGAGCATTCCTAAGGTTTCAAATTGGACCGTTATACTCTATTTAGTGTTCTTAGTGTTGAATATATGTTTGAGTGATTACAACGGCATGTTTTGATTGAACTTTGATCTATTGATTGTATTGAGAAACCTAGGTGCATATGCCTACTTGATTAGTTTAGGAATTCAAGACTTATATTAAACTAGTTCAATTGTGCTTATTTGATGATTTGATTATTGAACTAACGTGGACTAATTGCAAGAAATCCTAAAAGGGTTTACATAGCATGTCTTGAGTATGATTTGTGTGTAGGGTGACCAAAACGTAAATTGGTCCTAATGTCATCATTGACCAACATTAGTGAAGGCTTAATCAGTGTCAAACATGATTAAGAAAGTCAATTTCGTGGTCAACATAAGTCAAGTTTTGCCAAAGATGTCTTGGAGCTTAATTGGGATCAATTGAAGTAAAATTAACTTTCTAGTCAAAGTCAGAATCGACGGACGTGACGTGGCAGCTGACATGGCATTGTTGACATGGCATTGATGACATGGCAAAGAAGACAAGTTAACCATAGTTACATCTTAACTAGAAGACTTGGAGCCAAAAGAGAAGAGAAGGAAAAGTTAATTTGAAAGGAGGAGACAAGAGGTACAACAAGTCTTATGACAAGTTTTTCTCTTCACATGTGTGGGAAGCTTTATTTCAAAACCATTTCTCTTTCCCACCAAGACACTCCACATCCAATGGATCATATTCTCTCTACATCAAAATCACATTTTAATCCAATGGCCAAAGATTCAAGCTTTATTCTTATCTCTCCTACTTTGCATCCTATGGCCAAAATTGAATCTTCATTTGATCCAAAGGCCATGATTTACTCCACCTAAGAGACAAACTTTTCTCAAGTCAATGGTTGTATCTTTCAAGATGCCTCTAAAGTCTATATCCATTCAAAAGCCATGATTTACTCCACCTAAAAGACAAACTTTTCTCAAGTCAATTGTTGTATCTTTCAAGGTGGCCTCCAAAGTCTATATCCATCCAAAAGCCATTATTTCTTCCTACCAAAAGAGACTTGTTGTATTCATTTTCACACTTCTCTAAGCCTTCTAACGTCTATAATGATCCAAGGGTCCATATCTTTCATATCAATCCAATGGCCCTCATTTCATGAGCTTACACTCCACAATTTTCTATATAAACTAACTCTTTGTCTATGGTGCATATACTTGGCCGAAAATTACACTCTCTCTCTCTAGTGTTCTTCATCTTCTAAGCTTTCATTCTTTCACTCATTCATTCCTTGATTACATACTTGATTTTGAAGAGAGATCATACACACTAGCCAAGTAAAGCTTTATTGTTACTCTTGAGCCTTTCTTACCAGATTCTTATCATTTCCTCAAGAGCCATTCTACTTGCTTGAGCAATCTGATTTCCAGCACCTATAAGGCTTCATTCTATATCTCCATTTCACCATTCAAGCCTTATCACAACTGATTTTCGTTGGTTGATACACTACTCAAAATTTCACATATCCTAGCAACCAAATAAATCTCAAATCTGAGTTTTGTGCTTACCATTCCCATTCCAGCTTTTCAAGAGCTTCATTTGAGCCTTAGACACTTACAAATCCAGCTACTAAAGAGCCAGCCTTTGAGCCTAAACTTATCTCATACCCGGCTATTCTTAGAGCCATTTTTGAGCTTGTATTTTGTTGATTAAGTTAGTGTGGTGAGCTACAAACCACACGGTGTGTAGAGTTTTGTGTGGTGAGCTATAAACCACACGGTGTGTAAAGTTTGGTGTTTGAGCTACAAAAACACTGGTTGTATGAGTTCCGCTTGACTCGGTTGAACAAGCTATAGTGGAGTGTTTGAAATTCCCAAGTGGGACTTGGGGAGTGGAGTAGGCTTGGGTTAAGCCGAACCACTATAAATCTCTTTGCCCTTTTTACTTTACAGCAATTTCATTTTAGCATATCATACTTGCATTGCATACTTGAAATTGGACATCTAGGGTGATAGAATCAAGCTTGTGCATACATTTGTTGAATCTGAATTTGTGCTTCATTACAACTTGTTTTTGTGTGTGATATTCATTTTGATCATTTGACTTGATTCTTGTTGTTAAGTTTGATGTATGTGATTATCTTTGCATACATTTATATTCAACTTATTTAAATTGCTTCCGCTTAGGGTGAAACTCAATTGAAACAAAAAAGAGGTGACTTAGTCTAAATTTGATTAAGATCACAATTCACCCCCCCTCTTGTAGTGCCATCCGATCCAACAAGTGGTATCGGAGCTTGTGTTCCCTTGCATATAGAAGTAATTTTCTTGTGCATTATTAGTGATTTATATGATGGCATCTACTAGTGGTAGACATGATCATGTGTTAGAGGGTCAATCTAGTGGTAGACCTCCATTCTTTAATGGAGAAGACTATGACCATTGGAAGATGAGAATGAAACTTTATTTCATGTCTCTTGATATTGATTTGTGGTATGTCATAGAGGATGGACCTTATGAGCCTACCATCACCACCAAAATCGGTGATGTCGAAAAAGAGATTTCAAAACCTAGGGATAAATGGGATGATAATGATAAGAAAAAGATTTCTTTGAATGCTAAAGCTATGTCTATTTTATTTAATGCATTGAATTCAATTGAAGCTAAACATATTTCTACATGCATTTCGGCTCAAGATATGTGGACTAGGTTAGAGATAAAGCATGAGGGAACTAATCAAGTAAAGGAGTCTAAGATTAACATGCTCATGCATTCATATGAATTGTTCACTATGTTTCCACATGAGTCTATTACCGATATGGATATTAGACTAACCAAAATTCTGAATTCTCTTGAATCTTTAGGGAAGACATTCTCCAATCAAGAAAAGGTGCAAAAGTACTTGAGAAGTCTTCCGGAAGCATGGGATGCCAAAGTGACTGCCATCCAAGAAGCTAAAGATCTCAAAATTTTGAAGTTGGATGAGCTTGTAGGATCACTTCTAGTATATGAGACAAACTTGAAGGCAAGAGAAGCTCAAAAAGAGGACACCAAAAAGAAGAGCATTGCCTTTGCCTCCAAGGTTGATAGTGGAGATGATTTGAGTGATGAGGAAGTAGCCTTAATGACAAGGAGGTTCAAGAGATACTTGATAAACAAGAAGAAGCAAGGTGGTAGACCTTTTGGCCACTCAAAGAGGGACAACTTCAAATCTGGCCGTGGGGATCAAAGCGACTCCAAAGGGAACCATGAGGAGCAAGACAAAGATTTGAGGTGCTTTGAGTGTGGCAAGAAGGGGCACATGAAGTATGAGTGTCCAAAGAAGAAAGATAAGAGCAAGGAGCAATCCAAGAGAGCCTTCAAAGCTACTTGGAGTGATTCGGACTCCGAAAGCTCTTCAAGTGAGGATGAATTTGCTAGATTTTGCTTGATGGCCAAAGGAAACTCATCCGATCCGGATGAGGAGGTAAATTCTTTTGATCATGATGATGATGATGTGTCTATTGATGATTTGCTTTCCTTACTTAATGACATGAATGCTAAGAATAGGAAAATGCATAAGGAAAAGAAACAATTGAAAAATGAGATTGATTGTTTAAATGCTAAGGTAGAAGAGCATGAAAAGACCATTGATGATCTAAATGCTAAATGTGATGAAAAGTGCGATATGCTTGCTGCCATGTGTGCTAATAACATGTCTAAGTGTGATCATGAACCCTTGATTGAAGATTTGCAATTTAAACTTAGTACCTTGCAAGAAGAGTATGATGATTTGAAATTGATTGCTATTGTGCCTAATGAGAACCAAGAGTCACATGATGACTCTATTGTTCAAAATGAATTAGATGCTTTGAAATTAAGATATGAGGATCTAGAGAAATCTTTCTCGAAGTTTAGTGTGGGATCTTCTAGACTTGATTCACTATTATCATGCCTTAGACAATCTTTGGACAAATCGGGTTTAGGTTATGTTGGTGATGATGTAAAATTGAAGAAATGTGATATGCATGATATTTCTACATCTTTTGTATCACGTGGCTATTTGCATTCCTTGAATGACATGAAGGAGGATTGTTTTCCTAAGAAAATGATTTTTTCACCTCCTAACTACAATGCTTTGAATGATATGCATGCTAGTACTTCAAAATCACATCCTGAGCATGTATCATTTGTCCAACCCATGGGACATAGGCCTATTCCCATTAGGGGTGTGCCAAATCAGCCTTGGAAGAAGGATATCAAATCTGGTCCCAAGAGACCCGTAGGGTTTCCTAAGAAATTAGGGCAACCCATAAGGTATTCTAGGACTCCTAGAGTTCCACAAGGCTCTATGTATGCTAGCACTTCATTTCATTCCTCAAATGATGCATATATGCATAACTTGAATGCCAAAGTTTTTCCAAAGTTTCAATATGTGTTTGGCAAGAAAGTTAAGCAAATGTGGGTTCCAAAGGGAACCAAGATTCTTGATGCTAACCTCCTAGGACCCAAAAGAAATTGGGTACCTAAAGCGAATTGAACTAATGTAGGTGTTCTTGAAAATCAAAAGTTCTAAGGCTTCCAAATGGTACTTGGATAGTGGTTGCTCAAGACACATGACCGGGAACTCAAGTTCTTTTTCTTCTCTCAAGAAGTTCTCTAATGGTGGTCATGTGACTTTTGGTGACAACAAGAAGGGTAGGATCCTTGGTCAAGGATCCATAGGTGATGTATCATCTTTCTCTATCTCTAATGTGCAATTAGTTGATGGATTATCTTTTAACCTTCTTAGTATTTCTCAATTGTGTGATGGTGGCTTGCGCATATGTTTTGATGATTCAAAGTGTGAGTTTTTAAATGCCATGAATGAATGCGTGCTTGTAGGAAAAAGAGATGGTAATGTGTATTCTATTAATTTGAAAGACTTGAATGATTGCAAACTTAAATGCTTGATTTCCAATGTTAGTGATGTGAATATATGGCATAAAAGATTAGGACATATAGGAATTTCTACAATTGAAAAATTGGTTAGAAATAATCTTGTTAGAGGTATACCTTCTTTGAACTTTGACATGTATGATGCTTGTGAGCCATGCATTAGAGGAAAACACACTAGGGAGTCTTTCAAGTCTAAAAACCAGATTTCAACTACTAAGGTTTTAGAACTTTTGCATCTTGATTTGTTTGGTCCAAGTAGAGTTAAAAGTGTAGGTGGTAGATCCTATGCCTTTGTAATTGTTGATGATTATTCTAGATATACTTGGGTGATTTTCCTTGCACATAAACATGAGACCATTCATGAGTTTTCAAAACTAATCAAGAGGCTTCAAAATGAAAAGAACATAAGCATTAGCAAGATTAGGAGTGATCATGGAGGAGAATTTGATAATCATGCATTTATTGATCTATGTGATGAATATGGCATTAGACATGATTTCTCTTCACCTAGGACACCCCAACAAAATGGGGTGGTAGAAAGGAAAAATAGAACTTTACAAGAAATTGCTAGGACTATGCTTTGTGAACATGATTTGCCTAAGTTCTTGTGGGCCGAGGCCATTAATTGTGCATGCTATGTTACAAATAGGTTATCTATTAGAAAGAAGATAAATAAGACACCTTATGAGATTTGGAATGATAGAAAACCTAAGGTTGACTACTTTAGAGTTTTTGGTTGCAAATGTTATGTACTAAACACTAAGGATGACTTAGATAAATTTGATGCAAAATCTACTCCTTGTGTATTTGTTGGCTATGCTTTAACTTCTAGAGCTTATAGAGTTTACAATCCAAAGTCTAGGAGAATAGAAGAGTCCATTCATGTTAAATTTATTGAAACTCTTGCATTTGACCCTTTGCTTGAGAATGATGACATTGAGTTAGGTTTGGAGAAGTTGAGCTTAAAAGATGATAAAGATGACTCTCCTACACCTAAAGATGATGGACCAAGCAAAGAGGGAGGAAATGAGCACGAGGAGACACAAAATAGTGATGCACCCGTGGGCTTGGAAGAAAGTGAGGTTGCACCCGTGGCCTCCAATAGTGAAACTACAGCTCCTACATCATGGCTGCAAGTGAAGGACAAACACAAGCATCCCAAACAACTCATAATTGGCGATTTGCATCAAGGGGTAAGGACTCGTAGATCTCACTTAGCTCCTAATGATAATGATTTGCATGCTAATGTGGTAGATAATGTGACTGCAAATTTAATGAATACTGCTTTAATTGTTGATGTGCATGGTTCTTATGCCTTAATTTCTCAAATAGAACCTAGAAACATTGATGATGCTTTGCTTGATGATAAATGGATTATTGCTATGCAAGATGAGTTGAATCAATTCACTAGGAATGAAGTTTGGCATTTAGTTCCAAGACCTAAAGACCAAACCATAATTGGAACTAAATGGGTGTTTAAGAACAAAATGAATGAAGATGGTGAAGTTATTAGAAACAAGGCTAGGTTGGTTGCACAAGGGTACAACCAAGAAGAAGGGATTGACTATGAAGAAACATTTGCCCCCGTAGCTAGGTTAGAAGCTATTAGGTTGCTTATGGCATTTGCATGTTTCAAAGGTTTTAAACTTTATCAAATGGATGTCAAAAGTGCATTTTTGAATGGTTTTATCAATGAGAATGTGTATGTAAAGCAACCACCCGGATTTGAAGATCCTAACTTTCCAAACCATGTTTATAAATTGACAAAAGCCTTGTATGGTTTGAAACAAGCACCTAGGGCATGGTATGATAGACTTTCCTCATTCTTAATTCAAAATGGTTTTAAAAGAGGAAGAATTGATAGCACTTTGTTCTTAAAGGAAAAAGGTCATGACATGCTTATTGTTCAAATATATGTAGATGACATTATATTTGGTGCTACTAATGAGGCTATGTGCAAAGCATTTGAGTTGTGCATGAAAAGTGAATTTGAAATGTCTATGATGGGTGAACTTACCTTCTTTTTAGGACTACAAGTTAAACAAACTAAGAGAGGTATACATATTAGTCAAACTAAATATATTCATGATATGCTTAGAAAGTTTGGATTTGATTCCTTGAACCCTTCTCCTACTCCCATGAGTGTGACAACTAAACTTGAAAAAGATGAAGATGGACAACCTTATGATTCTAAAATGTATAGGTCCATGATTGGTTCACTTTTATATTTGACATCTAGTAGACCCGACATCATGTTTAGTGTATGCATGTGTGCTAGATTTCAAAGTCAACCTATGCATTCTCATTTCCTAGCGGTTAAGAGAATATTTAGGTACCTTAGGCATACATCAACTCTTGGCATATGGTATGATAAAAATTCTTTGATTGATTTATATGCATATAGTGATGCTGATTTTGCTGGGTGTAAGATAAATAGAAAGAGTACTTCGGGTACATGTCAATTCCTAGGAAGTATGCTTATTTCTTGGTTCTCCAAGAAACAACCTTGTGTAGCCCTATCTACCACCGAAGCCGAATATATGGCTATAGGGAGTTGTTGTGCTCAACTCTTATGGATTAGACAACAACTAAATGATTTTGGACTTAAATTAAAAGATATTCCTATATATTGTGATAATACTAGTGCCATTAGCCTTTCTAAAAATCCGGTGCATCATTCTAAGGCTAAACATATTGAAATTAGGCATCATTTTATTAGAGACCATGTGACTCAAGGGACAATTAAATTAGATTATGTGGACACAATGAACCAACTTGCGGACATACTAACGAAACCTCTAAACCAAGAGAGATTTGAATTTTTAAGAGGTAATCTTGGCATGAGAATGAGTCCTTGATATGTGTATGAATTTTATGCATTGCTTATATTGAACACCTTTTGGATGCATTTACAAAATAAAGGGGGAGAAATATACTTTGAACTTTAAAGTTTGGTATGCATAGGTTAAGGGGGAGGAACTTGAATGTCATATTGTATAGACCTTGCCTATTGATACTTTACTTGTCTTGAATTGCAATTCCCTTGTGTTTATTGAAACATATGCTTATAGGAAGTTTATTTGTGTGAAGCATAATGTGAGGGGGAGAGTTTCTCATGTGAATTAAAGAAAATAGCTCAAAGTTACATAAGTTATTTTGTAATCATCAAAAGGGGGAGAATGTTGAATATATGTTTGAGTGATTACAACGGCATGTTTTGATTGAACTTTGATCTATTGATTGTATTGAGAAACCTAGGTGCATATGCCTACTTGATTAGTTTAGGAATTCAAGACTTATATTAAACTAGTTCAATTGTGCTTATTTGATGATTTGATTATTGAACTAACGTGGACTAATTGCAAGAAATCCTAAAAGGGTTTACATAGCATGTCTTGAGTATGATTTGTGTGTAGGGTGACCAAAACGTAAATTGGTCCTAATGTCATCATTGACCAACATTAGTGAAGGCTTAATCAGTGTCAAACATGATTAAGAAAGTCAATTTCGTGGTCAACATAAGTCAAGTTTTGCCAAAGATGTCTTGGAGCTTAATTGGGATCAATTGAAGTAAAATTAACTTTCTAGTCAAAGTCAGAATCGACGGACGTGACGTGGCAGCTGACATGGCATTGTTGACATGGCATTGATGACATGGCAAAGAAGACAAGTTAACCATAGTTACATCTTAACTAGAAGACTTGGAGCCAAAAGAGAAGAGAAGGAAAAGTTAATTTGAAAGGAGGAGACAAGAGGTACAACAAGTCTTATGACAAGTTTTTCTCTTCACATGTGTGGGAAGCTTTATTTCAAAACCATTTCTCTTTCCCACCAAGACACTCCACATCCAATGGATCATATTCTCTCTACATCAAAATCACATTTTAATCCAATGGCCAAAGATTCAAGCTTTATTCTTATCTCTCCTACTTTACATCCTATGGCCAAAATTGAATCTTCATTTGATCCAAAGGCCATGATTTACTCCACCTAAGAGACAAACTTTTCTCAAGTCAATGGTTGTATCTTTCAAGATGCCTCTAAAGTCTATATCCATTCAAAAGCCATGATTTACTCCACCTAAAAGACAAACTTTTCTCAAGTCAATTGTTGTATCTTTCAAGGTGGCCTCCAAAGTCTATATCCATCCAAAAGCCATTATTTCTTCCTACCAAAAGAGACTTGTTGTATTCATTTTCACACTTCTCTAAGCCTTCTAACGTCTATAATGATCCAAGGGTCCATATCTTTCATATCAATCCAATGGCCCTCATTTCATGAGCTTACACTCCACAATTTTCTATATAAACTAACTCTTTGTCTATGGTGCATATACTTGGCCGAAAATTACACTCTCTCTCTCTAGTGTTCTTCATCTTCTAAGCTTTCATTCTTTCACTCATTCATTCCTTGATTACATACTTGATTTTGAAGAGAGATCATACACACTAGCCAAGTAAAGCTTTATTGTTACTCTTGAGCCTTTCTTACCAGATTCTTATCATTTCCTCAAGAGCCATTCTACTTGCTTGAGCAATCTGATTTCCAGCACCTATAAGGCTTCATTCTATATCTCCATTTCACCATTCAAGCCTTATCACAACTGATTTTCGTTGGTTGATACACTACTCAAAATTTCACATATCCTAGCAACCAAATAAATCTCAAATCTGAGTTTTGTGCTTACCATTCCCATTCCAGCTTTTCAAGAGCTTCATTTGAGCCTTAGACACTTACAAATCCAGCTACTAAAGAGCCAGCCTTTGAGCCTAAACTTATCTCATACCCGGCTATTCTTAGAGCCATTTTTGAGCTTGTATTTTGTTGATTAAGTTAGTGTGGTGAGCTACAAACCACACGGTGTGTAGAGTTTTGTGTGGTGAGCTATAAACCACACGGTGTGTAAAGTTTGGTGTTTGAGCTACAAAAACACTGGTTGTATGAGTTCCGCTTGACTCGGTTGAACAAGCTATAGTGGAGTGTTTGAAATTCCCAAGTGGGACTTGGGGAGTGGAGTAGGCTTGGGTTAAGCCGAACCACTATAAATCTCTTTGCCCTTTTTACTTTACAGCAATTTCATTTTAGCATATCATACTTGCATTGCATACTTGAAATTGGACATCTAGGGTGATAGAATCAAGCTTGTGCATACATTTGTTGAATCTGAATTTGTGCTTCATTACAACTTGTTTTTGTGTGTGATATTCATTTTGATCATTTGACTTGATTCTTGTTGTTAAGTTTGATGTATGTGATTATCTTTGCATACATTTATATTCAACTTATTTAAATTGCTTCCGCTTAGGGTGAAACTCAATTGAAACAAAAAAGAGGTGACTTAGTCTAAATTTGATTAAGATCACAATTCACCCCCCCTCTTGTAGTGCCATCCGATCCAACACTTAGAAGTCTTAACTTGCTAGTTTAGCTTTTGGACAACGTTTCGTTAGATAAAGAAGCCAATAATAGACAAAGTTAAGTTCAAAATTGCACGAAACGTGAAAAACTTGTCTATGCATAGAATTGAGCATTCCTAAGGCATCAAATTGGACTGTTATACTCTATTTAGTGTTCTTAGAAGTCTTAACTTGCTAGTTTAGCTTTTGGATAACGTTTCGTTAGGTAAAGAAGCCATAGACCAAGTTGTGTTCAAAATTGCACAAAACGTGAAAAACTTGTCTATGCATAGAATTGAGCATTCCTAAGGCATCAAATTGGACCGTTATAATCTATTTAGTGTTCTTAGAAGTCTTAACTTGCTAGTTTAGCTTTTGGATAACATTTCATTAGGAAAAGAATCCAAAAGACCAAGTTAAGTTCAAAATTGCACGAAACGAGAAAAACTTGTCTATGCATAGAATTGAGCATTCCTAAGGTTTCAAATTGGACCGTTATACTCTATTTAGTGTTCTTAGAAGTCTTAACTTGCTAGTTTAGCTTTTGGACAACGTTTCGTTAGGTAAAGAAGCCAATAGACCAAGTTAAGTTCAAAATTGCACGAAACGAGAAAAACTTGTCTATGCATAGAATTGAGCATTCCTAAGGTTTCAAAGTTTACTGTTATACTCTATTTAGTGTTCTTAGAAGTCCTAACTTGCTAGTTTAGCTTTTGGACAAAGTTTCGTTAGGTAAAGAAGCCAATAGACCAAGTTAAGTTCAAAATTGCACGAAACGTGAAAAACTTGTCTATGCATAGAATTGAGCATTCCTAAGGTTTCAAATTGGACCGTTATACTCTATTTAGTGTTCTTAGAAGTCTTAACTTGCTAGTTTAGCTTTTGGAAAACGTTTCGTTAGGTAAAGAAGCCAATAGACCAAGTTAAGTTCAAAATTGCACGAAACGAGAAAAACTTGTCTATGCATAGAATTGAGCATTCCTAAGGTTTCAAATTGGACCGTTATACTCTATTTAGTGTTCTTAGAAGTCTTAACTTGCTAGTTTAGCTTTTGGACAACGTTTCGTTAGGTAAAGAAGCCAATAGACCAAGTTAAGTTCAAAATTGCACGAAACGAGAAAAACTTGTCTATGCATAGAATTGAGCATTCCTAAGGTTTCAAAGTTTACTGTTATACTCTATTTAGTGTTCTTAGAAGTCCTAACTTGCTAATTTAGCTTTTGGACAAAGTTTCGTTAGGTAAAGAAGCCAATAGACCAAGTTAAGTTCAAAATTGCACGAAACGAGAAAAACTTGTCTATGCATAGAATTGAGCATTCCTAAGGTTTCAAATTGGACCGTTATACTCTATTTAGTGTTCTTAGAAGTCTTAACTTGCTAGTTTAGCTTTTGGACAACGTTTCGTTAGGTAAAGAAGCCAATAGACCAAGTTAAGTTCAAAATTGCACGAAACGAGAAAAACTTGTCTATGCATAGAATTGAGCATTCCTAAGGTTTCAAAGTTTACTGTTATACTCTATTTAGTGTTCTTAGAAGTCCTAACTTGCTAGTTTAGCTTTTGGACAAAGTTTCGTTTGGTAAAGAAGCCAATAGACCAAGTTAAGTTCAAAATTGCACGAAACGTGAAAAACTTGTCTATGCATAGAATTGAGCATTCCTAAGGTTTCAAATTGGACCGTTATACTCTATTTAGTGTTCTTAGAAGTCTTAACTTGCTAGTTTAGCTTTTGGACAACGTTTCGTTAGGTAAAGAAGCCAATAGACCAAGTTAAGTTCAAAATTGCACGAAACGAGAAAAACTTGTCTATGCATAGAATTGAGCATTCCTAAGGTTTCAAAGTTGACTATTATACTCTATTTAGTGTTCTTAGAAGTCTTAACTTGCTAGTTTAGCTTTTGGACAAAGTTTCGTTAGGTAAAAAAGCCAATAGACCAATTTAAGTTCAAAATTGCACGAAACGTGAAAAACTTGTCTATGCATAGAATTGAGCATTCCTAAGGCATTAAATTGGACCGTTATACTCTATTTAGTGTTCTTTGAAGTCTTAACTTGCTAGTTTAGCTTTTGAAGAACGTTTCGTTAGGAAAAGAAGCCAATAGACCAAGTTAAGTTCAAAATTGCACGAAACGAGAAAAACTTGTCTATGCATAGAATTGAGCATTCCTAAGGTTTCAAATTGGACCGTTATACTCTATTTAGTGCTCTTAGAAGTCTTCACTTGCTAGTTTAGCTTTTGGATAACATTACGTTAGGAAAAGAAGCCAATAGACCAAGTTAAGTTCAAAATTGCACGAAACGAGAAAAACTTTTCTATGCATAGAATTGAGCATTCCTAAGGTTTCAAATTGGACCGTTATACTCTATTTAGTGTTCTTAGAAGTCTTAACTTGCTAGTTTAGCTTTTGGACAACGTTTCGTTAGGTAAAGAAACCAATAGACCAAGTTAAGTTCAAAATTGCACGAAACGAGAAAAACTTGTCTATGCATAGAATTGAGCATTCCTAAGGTTTCAAATTGGACCGTTATACTCTATTTAGTGCTCTTAGAAGTCTTCACTTGCTAGTTTAGCTTTTAGATAACATTACGTTAGGAAAAGAAGCCAATAGACCAAGTTAAGTTCAAAATTGCACGAAACGAGAAAAACTTTTCTATGCATAGAATTGAGCATTCCTAAGGTTTCAAAGTTTACTGTTATACTCTATTTAGTGTTCTTAGAAGTCCTAACTTGCTAATTTAGCTTTTGGACAAAGTTTCGTTAGGTAAAGAAGCCAATAGACCAAGTTAAGTTCAAAATTGCACGAAACGTGAAAAACTTGTCTATGCATAGAATTGAGCATTCCTAAGGTTTCAAATTGGACCGTTATACTCTATTTAGTGTTCTTAGAAGTCTTAACTTGCTAGTTTAGCTTTTGGACAAAGTTTCGTTAGGTAAAGAAGCCAATAGACCAAGTTAAGTTCAAAATTGCACGAAACGTGAAAAACTTGTCTATGCATAGAATTGAGCATTCCTAAGGTTTCAAATTGGACCGTTATACTCTATTTAGTGTTCTTAGAAGTCTTAACTTGCTAGTTTAGCTTTTGGATAACATTTCATTAGGAAAAGAATCCAATAGACCAAGTTAAGTTCAAAATTGCACGAAACGAGAAAAACTTGTCTATGCATAGAATTGAGCATTCCTAAGCTTTCAAATTGGACCGTTATACTCTATTTAGTGTTCTTAGAAGTCTTAACTTGCTAGTTTAGCTTTTGGACAACGTTTCGTTAGGTAAAGAAGCCAATAGACCAAGTTAAGTTCAAAATTGCACGAAACGAGAAAAACTTGTCTATGCATAGAATTGAGCATTCCTAAGGTTTCAAAGTTTACTGTTATACTCTATTTAGTGTTCTTAGAAGTCCTAACTTGCTAATTTAGCTTTTGGACAAAGTTTCGTTAGGTAAAGAAGCCAATAGACCAAGTTAAGTTCAAAATTGCACGAAACGTGAAAAACTTGTCTATGCATAGAATTGAGCATTCCTAAGGTTTCAAATTGGACCGTTATACTCTATTTAGTGTTCTTAGAAGTCTTAACTTGCTAGTTTAGCTTTTGGACAACGTTTCGTTAGATAAAGAAGCCAATAATAGACAAAGTTAAGTTCAAAATTGCACGAAACGTGAAAAACTTGTCTATGCATAGAATTGAGCATTCCTAAGGCATCAAATTGGACTGTTATACTCTATTTAGTGTTCTTAGAAGTCTTAACTTGCTAGTTTAGCTTTTGGATAACGTTTCGTTAGGTAAAGAAGCCATAGACCAAGTTGTGTTCAAAATTGCACAAAACGTGAAAAACTTGTCTATGCATAGAATTGAGCATTCCTAAGGCATCAAATTGGACCGTTATAATCTATTTAGTGTTCTTAGAAGTCTTAACTTGCTAGTTTAGCTTTTGGATAACATTTCATTAGGAAAAGAATCCAATAGACCAAGTTAAGTTCAAAATTGCACGAAACGAGAAAAACTTGTCTATGCATACAATTGAGCATTCCTAAGGTTTCAAATTGGACCGTTATACTCTATTTAGTGTTCTTAGAAGTCTTAACTTGCTAGTTTAGCTTTTGGACAACGTTTCGTTAGGTAAAGAAGCCAATAGACCAAGTTAAGTTCAAAATTGCACGAAACGAGAAAAACTTGTCTATGCATAGAATTGAGCATTCCTAAGGTTTCAAAGTTTACTGTTATACTCTATTTAGTGTTCTTAGAAGTCCTAACTTGCTAGTTTAGCTTTTGGAAAAAGTTTCGTTAGGTAAAGAAGCCAATAGACCAAGTTAAGTTCAAAATTGCACGAAACGTGAAAAACTTGTCTATGCATAGAATTGAGCATTCCTAAGGTTTCAAATTGGACCGTTATACTCTATTTAGTGTTCTTAGAAGTCTTAACTTGCTAGTTTAGCTTTTGGAAAACGTTTCGTTAGGTAAAGAAGCCAATAGACCAAGTTAAGTTCAAAATTGCACGAAACGAGAAAAACTTGTCTATGCATAGAATTGAGCATTCCTAAGGTTTCAAAGTTGACTGTTATACTCTATTTAGTGTTCTTAGAAGTCTTAACTTGCTAGTTTAGCTTTTGGACAAAGTTTCGTTAGGTAAAAAAGCCAATAGACCAATTTAAGTTCAAAATTGCACGAAACGTGAAAAACTTGTCTATGCATAGAATTGAGCATTCCTAAGGCATTAAATTGGACCGTTATACTCTATTTAGTGTTCTTAGAAGTCTTAACTTGCTAGTTTAGCTTTTGGATAACATTTCATTAGGAAAAGAATCCAATAGACCAAGTTAAGTTCAAAATTGCACGAAACGAGAAAAACTTGTCTATGCATAGAATTGAGCATTCCTAAGCTTTCAAATTGGACCGTTATACTCTATTTAGTGTTCTTAGAAGTCTTAACTTGCTAGTTTAGCTTTTGGACAACGTTTCGTTAGGTAAAGAAGCCAATAGACCAAGTTAAGTTCAAAATTGCACGAAACGAGAAAAACTTGTCTATGCATAGAATTGAGCATTCCTAAGGTTTCAAAGTTTACTGTTATACTCTATTTAGTGTTCTTAGAAGTCCTAACTTGCTAATTTAGCTTTTGGACAAAGTTTCGTTAGGTAAAGAAGCCAATAGACCAAGTTAAGTTCAAAATTGCACGAAACGTGAAAAACTTGTCTATGCATAGAATTGAGCATTCCTAAGGTTTCAAATTGGACCGTTATACTCTATTTAGTGTTCTTAGAAGTCTTAACTTGCTAGTTTAGCTTTTGGAAAACGTTTCGTTAGGTAAAGAAGCCAATAGACCAAGTTAAGTTCAAAATTGCACGAAACGAGAAAAACTTGTCTATGCATAGAATTGAGCATTCCTAAGGTTTCAAAGTTGACTTTTATACTCTATTTAGTGTTCTTAGAAGTCTTAACTTGCTAGTTTAGCTTTTGGACAAAGTTTCGTTAGGTAAAAAAGCCAATAGACCAATTTAAGTTCAAAATTGCACGAAACGTGAAAAACTTGTCTATGCATAGAATTGAGCATTCCTAAGGCATTAAATTGGACCGTTATACTCTATTTAGTGTTCTTTGAAGTCTTAACTTGCTAGTTTAGCTTTTGAAGAACGTTTCGTTAGGAAAAGAAGCCAATAGACCAAGTTAAGTTCAAAATTGCACGAAACGAGAAAAACTTGTCTATGCATAGAATTGAGCATTCCTAAGGTTTCAAATTGGACCGTTATACTCTATTTAGTGCTCTTAGAAGCCTTCACTTGCTAGTTTAGCTTTTGGATAACATTACGTTAGGAAAAGAAGCCAATAGACCAAGTTAAGTTCAAAATTGCACGAAACGAGAAAAACTTGTCTATGCATAGAATTGAGCATTCCTAAGGTTTCAAATTGGACCGTTATACTCTATTTAGTGCTCTTAGAAGCCTTCACTTGCTAGTTTAGCTTTTGGATAACATTACGTTAGGAAAAGAAGCCAATAGACCAAGTTAAGTTCAAAATTGCACGAAACGAGAAAAACTTTTCTATGCATAGAATTGAGCATTCCTAAGGTTTCAAATTGGACCGTTATACTCTATTTAGTGTTCTTAGAAGTCTTAACTTGCTAGTTTAGCTTTTGGACAACGTTTCGTTAGGTAAAGAAGCCAATAGACCAAGTTAAGTTCAAAATTGCACGAAACGAGAAAAACTTGTCTATGCATAGAATTGAGCATTCCTAAGGTTTCAAATTGGACGTTATACTCTATTTAGTGTTCTTAGAAGTCTTAACTTGCTAGTTTAGCTTTTGGACAACGTTTCGTTAGGTAAAGAAGCCAATAGACCAAGTTAAGTTCAAAATTGCACGAAACGAGAAAAACTTGTCTATGCATAGAATTGAGCATTCCTAAGGTTTCAAATTGGACCGTTATACTCTATTTAGTGTTCTTAGAAGTCTTAACTTGCTAGTTTAGCTTTTGGACAACGTTTCGTTAGGTAAAGAAGCCAATAGACCAAGTTAAGTTCAAAATTGCACGAAACGAGAAAAACTTGTCTATGCATAGAATTGAGCATTCCTAAGGTTTCAAAGTTTACTGTTATACTCTATTTAGTGTTCTTAGAAGTCCTAACTTGCTAGTTTAGCTTTTGGACAAAGTTTCGTTAGGTAAAGAAGCCAATAGACCAAGTTAAGTTCAAAATTGCACGAAACGTGAAAAACTTGTCTATGCATAGAATTGAGCATTCCTAAGGTTTCAAATTGGACCGTTATACTCTATTTAGTGTTCTTAGAAGTCTTAACTTGCTAGTTTAGCTTTTGGAAAACGTTTCGTTAGGTAAAGAAGCCAATAGACCAAGTTAAGTTCAAAATTGCACGAAACGAGAAAAACTTGTCTATGCATAGAATTGAGCATTCCTAAGGTTTCAAAGTTGACTGTTATACTCTATTTAGTGTTCTTAGAAGTCTTAACTTGCTAGTTTAGCTTTTGGACAAAGTTTCGTTAGGTAAAAAAGCCAATAGACCAATTTAAGTTCAAAATTGCACGAAACGTGAAAAACTTGTCTATGCATAGAATTGAGCATTCCTAAGGCATTAAATTGGACCGTTATACTCTATTTAGTGTTCTTAGAAGTCTTAACTTGCTAGTTTAGCTTTTGGATAACATTTCATTAGGAAAAGAATCCAATAGACCAAGTTAAGTTCAAAATTGCACGAAACGAGAAAAACTTGTCTATGCATAGAATTGAGCATTCCTAAGGTTTCAAATTGGACCGTTATACTCTATTTAGTGTTCTTAGAAGTCTTAACTTGCTAGTTTAGCTTTTGGACAACGTTTCGTTAGGTAAAGAAGCCAATAGACCAAGTTAAGTTCAAAATTGCACGAAACGAGAAAAACTTGTCTATGCATAGAATTGAGCATTCCTAAGGTTTCAAAGTTTACTGTTATACTCTATTTAGTGTTCTTAGAAGTCCTAACTTGCTAGTTTAGCTTTTGGACAAAGTTTCGTTAGGTAAAGAAGCCAATAGACCAAGTTAAGTTCAAAATTGCACGAAACGTGAAAAACTTGTCTATGCATAGAATTGAGCATTCCTAAGGTTTCAAATTGGACCGTTATACTCTATTTAGTGTTCTTAGAAGTCTTAACTTGCTAGTTTAGCTTTTGGAAAACGTTTCGTTAGGTAAAGAAGCCAATAGACCAAGTTAAGTTCAAAATTGCACGAAACGAGAAAAACTTGTCTATGCATAGAATTGAGCATTCCTAAGGTTTCAAAGTTGACTGTTATACTCTATTTAGTGTTCTTAGAAGTCTTAACTTGCTAGTTTAGCTTTTGGACAAAGTTTCGTTAGGTAAAAAAGCCAATAGACCAATTTAAGTTCAAAATTGCACGAAACGTGAAAAACTTGTCTATGCATAGAATTGAGCATTCCTAAGGCATTAAATTGGACCGTTATACTCTATTTAGTGTTCTTTGAAGTCTTAACTTGCTAGTTTAGCTTTTGAAGAACGTTTCGTTAGGAAAAGAAGCCAATAGACCAAGTTAAGTTCAAAATTGCACGAAACGAGAAAAACTTGTCTATGCATAGAATTGTGCATTCCTAAGGTTTCAAATTGGACTGTTATACTCTATTTAGTGCTCTTAGAAGTCTTCACTTGCTAGTTTAGCTTTTGGACAAAGTTTCGTTAGGTAAAGAAGCCAATAGACCAAGTTAAGTTCAAAATTGCACGAAACGTGAAAAACTTGTCTATGCATAGAATTGAGCATTCCTAAGGTTTCAAATTGGACCGTTATACTCTATTTAGTGTTCTTAGAAGTCTTAACTTGCTAGTTTAGCTTTTGGAAAACGTTTCGTTAGGTAAAGAAGCCAATAGACCAAGTTAAGTTCAAAATTGCACGAAACGAGAAAAACTTGTCTATGCATAGAATTGAGCATTCCTAAGGTTTCAAAGTTGACTGTTATACTCTATTTAGTGTTCTTAGAAGTCTTAACTTGCTAGTTTAGCTTTTGGACAAAGTTTCGTTAGGTAAAAAAGCCAATAGACCAAGTTAAGTTCAAAATTGTACGAAACGTGAAAAACTTGTCTATGCATAGAATTGAGCATTCCTAAGGCATTAAATTGGACCGTTATACTCTATTTAGTGTTCTTTGAAGTCTTAACTTGCTAGTTTAGCTTTTGAAGAACGTTTCGTTAGGAAAAGAAGCCAATAGACCAAGTTAAGTTCAAAATTGCACGAAACGAGAAAAACTTGTCTATGCATAGAATTGAGCATTCCTAAGGTTTCAAATTGGACCGTTATACTCTATTTAGTGCTCTTAGAAGTCTTCACTTGCTAGTTTAGCTTTTGGATAACATTACGTTAGGCAAAGAAGCCAATAGACCAAGTTAAGTTCAAAATTGCACGAAACGAGAAAAACTTTTCTATGCATAGAATTGAGCATTCCTAAGGTTTCAAATTGGACCGTTATACTCTATTTAGTGTTCTTAGAAGTCTTAACTTGCTAGTTTAGCTTTTGGACAACGTTTCGTTAGATAAAGAAGCCAATAATAGACAAAGTTAAGTTCAAAATTGCACGAAACGTGAAAAACTTGTCTATGCATAGAATTGAGCATTCCTAAGGCATCAAATTGGACTGTTATACTCTATTTAGTGTTCTTAGAAGTCTTAACTTGCTAGTTTAGCTTTTGGATAACGTTTCGTTAGGTAAAGAAGCCATAGACCAAGTTGTGTTCAAAATTGCACAAAACGTGAAAAACTTGTCTATGCATAGAATTGAGCATTCCTAAGGCATCAAATTGGACCGTTATAATCTATTTAGTGTTCTTAGAAGTCTTAACTTGCTAGTTTAGCTTTTGGATAACATTTCATTAGGAAAAGAATCCAATAGACCAAGTTAAGTTCAAAATTGCACGAAACGAGAAAAACTTGTCTATGCATAGAATTGAGCATTCCTAAGGTTTCAAATTGGACCGTTATACTCTATTTAGTGTTCTTAGAAGTCTTAACTTGCTAGTTTAGCTTTTGGACAACGTTTCGTTAGGTAAAGAAGCCAATAGACCAAGTTAAGTTCAAAATTACACGAAACGAGAAAAACTTGTCTATGCATAGAATTGAGCATTCCTAAGGTTTCAAAGTTTACTGTTATACTCTATTTAGTGTTCTTAGATGTCCTAACTTGCTAGTTTAGCTTTTGGACAAAGTTTCGTTAGGTAAAGAAACCAATAGACCAAGTTAAGTTCAAAATTGCACGAAACGTGAAAAACTTGTCTATGCATAGAATTGAGCATTCCTAAGGTTTCAAATTGGACCGTTATACTCTATTTATTGTTCTTAGAAGTCTTAACTTGCTAGTTTAGCTTTTGGAAAACGTTTCGTTAGGTAAAGAAGCCAAGAGACCAAGTTAAGTTCAAAATTGCACGAAACGAGAAAAACTTGTCTATGCATAGAATTGAGCATTCCTAAGGTTTCAAATTGGACCGTTATACTCTATTTAGTGTTCTTAGAAGTCTTAACTTGCTAGTTTAGCTTTTGGACAACGTTTCGTTAGGTAAAGAAGCCAATAGACCAAGTTAAGTTCAAAATTACACTAAACGAGAAAAACTTGTCTATGCATAGAATTGAGCATTCCTAAGGTTTCAAAGTTTACTGT
This sequence comes from Tripterygium wilfordii, assembly GCF_013401445.1. NCBI lineage: Eukaryota > Viridiplantae > Streptophyta > Magnoliopsida > Celastrales > Celastraceae > Tripterygium > Tripterygium wilfordii. Next base: position 50,091 of record NW_024056360.1, on the reverse strand, counting down.
TATACTCTATTTAGTGTTCTTAGATGTCCTAACTTGCTAGTTTAGCTTTTGGACAAAGTTTCGTTAGGTAAAGAAGCCAATAGACCAAGTTAAGTTCAAAATTGCACGAAACGTGAAAAACTTGTCTATGCATAGAATTGAGCATTCCTAAGGTTTCAAATTGGACGTTATACTCTATTTATTGTTCTTAGAAGTCTTAACTTGCTAGTTTAGCTTTTGGAAAACGTTTCGTTAGGTAAAGAAGCCAAGAGACCAAGTTAAGTTCAAAATTGCACGAAACGAGAAAAACTTGTCTATGCATAGAATTGAGCATTCCTAAGGTTTCAAAGTTGACTGTTATACTCTATTTAGTGTTCTTAGAAGTCTTAACTTGCTAGTTTAGCTTTTGGACAAAGTTTCGTTAGGTAAAAAAGCCAATAGACCAATTTAAGTTCAAAATTGCACGAAACGTGAAAAACTTGTCTATGCATAGAATTGAGCATTCCTAAGGCATTAAATTGGACCGTTATACTCTATTTAGTGTTCTTTGAAGTCTTAACTTGCTAGTTTAGCTTTTGAAGAACGTTTCGTTAGGAAAAGAAGCCAATAGACCAAGTTAAGTTCAAAATTGCACGAAACGAGAAAAACTTGTCTATGCATAGAATTGAGCATTCCTAAGGTTTCAAATTGGACCGTTATACTCTATTTAGTGTTCTTAGAAGTCTTAACTTGCTAGTTTAGCTTTTGGAAAACGTTTCGTTAGGTAAAGAAGCCAATAGACCAAGTTAAGTTCAAAATTGCACGAAACGAGAAAAACTTGTCTATGCATAGAATTGAGCATTCCTAAGGTTTCAAAGTTGACTGTTATACTCTATTTAGTGTTCTTAGAAGTCTTAACTTGCTAGTTTAGCTTTTGGACAAAGTTTCGTTAGGTAAAAAAGCCAATAGACCAAGTTAAGTTCAAAATTGTACGAAACGTGAAAAACTTGTCTATGCATAGAATTGAGCATTCCTAAGGCATTAAATTGGACCGTTATACTCTATTTAGTGTTCTTTGAAGTCTTAACTTGCTAGTTTAACTTTTGAAGAACGTTTCGTTAGGAAAAGAAGCCAATAGACCAAGTTAAGTTCAAAATTGCACGAAACGAGAAAAACTTGTCTATGCATAGAATTGAGCATTCCTAAGGTTTCAAATTGGACCGTTATACTCTATTTAGTGCTCTTAGAAGTCTTCACTTGCTAGTTTAGCTTTTGGATAACATTACGTTAGGCAAAGAAGCCAATAGACCAAGTTAAGTTCAAAATTGCACGAAACGAGAAAAACTTTTCTATGCATAGAATTGAGCATTCCTAAGGTTTCAAATTGGACCGTTATACTCTATTTAGTGTTCTTAGAAGTCTTAACTTGCTAGTTTAGCTTTTGGACAACGTTTCGTTAGATAAAGAAGCCAATAATAGACAAAGTTAAGTTCAAAATTGCACGAAACGTGAAAAACTTGTCTATGCATAGAATTGAGCATTCCTAAGGCATCAAATTGGACTGTTATACTCTATTTAGTGTTCTTAGAAGTCTTAACTTGCTAGTTTAGCTTTTGGATAACGTTTCGTTAGGTAAAGAAGCCATAGACCAAGTTGTGTTCAAAATTGCACAAAACGTGAAAAACTTGTCTATGCATAGAATTGAGCATTCCTAAGGCATCAAATTGGACCGTTATAATCTATTTAGTGTTCTTAGAAGTCTTAACTTGCTAGTTTAGCTTTTGGATAACATTTCATTAGGAAAAGAATCCAATAGACCAAGTTAAGTTCAAAATTGCACGAAACGAGAAAAACTTGTCTATGCATAGAATTGAGCATTCCTAAGGTTTCAAATTGGACCGTTATACTCTATTTAGTGTTCTTAGAAGTCTTAACTTGCTAGTTTAGCTTTTGGACAACGTTTCGTTAGGTAAAGAAGCCAATAGACCAAGTTAAGTTCAAAATTACACGAAACGAGAAAAACTTGTCTATGCATAGAATTGAGCATTCCTAAGGTTTCAAAGTTTACTGTTATACTCTATTTAGTGTTCTTAGATGTCCTAACTTGCTAGTTTAGCTTTTGGACAAAGTTTCGTTAGGTAAAGAAACCAATAGACCAAGTTAAGTTCAAAATTGCACGAAACGTGAAAAACTTGTCTATGCATAGAATTGAGCATTCCTAAGGTTTCAAATTGGACCGTTATACTCTATTTATTGTTCTTAGAAGTCTTAACTTGCTAGTTTAGCTTTTGGAAAACGTTTCGTTAGGTAAAGAAGCCAAGAGACCAAGTTAAGTTCAAAATTGCACGAAACGAGAAAAACTTGTCTATGCATAGAATTGAGCATTCCTAAGGTTTCAAATTGGACCGTTATACTCTATTTAGTGTTCTTAGAAGTCTTAACTTGCTAGTTTAGCTTTTGGACAACGTTTCGTTAGGTAAAGAAGCCAATAGACCAAGTTAAGTTCAAAATTACACTAAACGAGAAAAACTTGTCTATGCATAGAATTGAGCATTCCTAAGGTTTCAAAGTTTACTGTTATACTCTATTTAGTGTTCTTAGATGTCCTAACTTGCTAGTTTAGCTTTTGGACAAAGTTTCGTTAGGTAAAGAAGCCAATAGACCAAGTTAAGTTCAAAATTGCACGAAACGTGAAAAACTTGTCTATGCATAGAATTGAGCATTCCTAAGGTTTCAAATTGGACGTTATACTCTATTTATTGTTCTTAGAAGTCTTAACTTGCTAGTTTAGCTTTTGGAAAACGTTTCGTTAGGTAAAGAAGCCAAGAGACCAAGTTAAGTTCAAAATTGCACGAAACGAGAAAAACTTGTCTATGCATAGAATTGAGCATTCCTAAGGTTTCAAAGTTGACTGTTATACTCTATTTAGTGTTCTTAGAAGTCTTAACTTGCTAGTTTAGCTTTTGGACAAAGTTTCGTTAGGTAAAAAAGCCAATAGACCAATTTAAGTTCAAAATTGCACGAAACGTGAAAAACTTGTCTATGCATAGAATTGAGCATTCCTAAGGCATTAAATTGGACCGTTATACTCTATTTAGTGTTCTTTGAAGTCTTAACTTGCTAGTTTAGCTTTTGAAGAACGTTTCGTTAGGAAAAGAAGCCAATAGACCAAGTTAAGTTCAAAATTGCACGAAACGAGAAAAACTTGTCTATGCATAGAATTGAGCATTCCTAAGGTTTCAAATTGGACCGTTATACTCTATTTAGTGCTCTTAGAAGTCTTCACTTGCTAGTTTAGCTTTTGGATAACATTACGTTAGGAAAAGAAGCCAATAGACCAAGTTAAGTTCAAAATTGCACGAAACGAGAAAAACTTTTCTATGCATAGAATTGAGCATTCCTAAGGTTTCAAATTGGACCGTTATACTCTATTTAGTGTTCTTAGAAGTCTTAACTTGCTAGTTTAGCTTTTGGACAACGTTCGTTAGATAAAGAAGCCAATAATAGACAAAGTTAAGTTCAAAATTGCACGAAACGAGAAAAACTTATCTATGCATAGAATTGAGCATTGATAAACGTACAAAAATCTATATATAAGTAGTGTTATATAGATATATGCTTATATTAATAGTTATATATATAGATATATATGTGTGTATATATATATATGCCCAAGTCCAACTAATAGTAATATATATATATGTGTGTGTGTATTTATATAGAATATATATACATATTACGTTTAAGTCAAAAAGTGAATAGTGTTTTATATATATATATATATATATATATTTATAATTGTCTAACATCTGTATTGATTTTCATGTAGGCGGCACAACTTTTATCCGAAAGTCTTCAAAACACAGCGCTAAAGGAAATCATGTGAAGACTATCCTCAGTATTTTCAATCTCACCAGTATATTTTCACTACTATAAAGGAGGAAGAGGGATCACGGATACAAAAAAAAAACCAAAACATCACAAAACCAGAGAAGAAATCAAGGAGGAAGAGGAGAAAGAAATCAAGGAGTGAGTTCTTGAGTTTTATTTTCTCTTTTACAGCAATTTGCTCACATATTCTTTCTAGAATTTTGTGAGATTAATTGTTTGTTTTGTAAACCTAGTATGAGGAATTAATCCTCTTACTAGGGTGATGATGGATCCACTCTATTGTATCTAAATAAATTTGGTTTGATTATTAGTTTATTTATGCTATGTCAAGTGTTAATTAGCTATTCTTTATTGATAATTAAATCTTGATGCTTAGCTACCATCTAGGTTCGATTACCATGATGCAAATTGAGACAAATGCCCATGTCCAATTTGAGACAAGCTTCTTGCAATTAATACCGGAGTTACCTAGACATAAATGCCATATGCTAGGATCTTTGTGATCGCTACATAAGTTACCATAAATCCTAATGCATTCTTGATTGTCCTAGCCAATCCAAATGCCCATGGATGGTTGCAATTGAGAATAGACGTGGTAAGTCAGATGCCCATGACTATTACATAAATTAGGGGACTTGATCTTTGACATGCATGAATGAAATGATAATTGTCGGCTAAATAATTTAAATACAATAGAGTTGGTGAAATCGGATCCCTAGTGTTTGTTTATTTGTGTTAATCCTTATTTATTTTGTTTCCATTGATAATTACAAGAGTTTGAATTGCAGATATTTAAAATTCAGTCCCTGTGGGTACGACACTCGTATTTGCCACATCTATACTACAATTGATTCGTGCACTTGCGAGTATAATTTGGGTTTATAATCGCTATACTTTTAGCGGGTACTAAACCCCACATCAAGCATTCCTAAGGTTTCAAAGTTGACTGTTATACTCTATTTAGTGTTCTTAGAAGTCTTAACTTGCTAGTTTAGCTTTTGGACAACGTTTCGTTAGGTAAAGAAGCCAATAGACCAAGTTAAGTTCAAAATTGCACGAAACGTGAAAAACTTGTCTATGCATAGAATTGAGCATTCCTAAGGCATCAAATCGGACCGTTATACTCTATTTAGTGTTCTTAGAAGTCTTAACTTGCTAGTTTAGCTTTTGGACAACGTTTCGTTAGGTAAAGAAGCCATAGACCAAATTAAGTTCAAAATTACAGAAAACGTGAAAAACTTGTCTATGGATAAAATTGAGCATTCCTAAGGCATCAAATTGGACCGTTATACTCTATTTAGTGTTCTTAGAAGTCTTAACTTGCTAGTTTAGTCTTTGGATAACATTTCGTTAGGAAAAGAAGCCAATAGACCAAGTTAAGTTCAAAATTGCACGAAACGAGAAAAACTTGTCTATGCATAGAATTGAGCATTCCTAAGGTTTCAAAGTTGACTGTTATACTCTATTTAGTGTTCTTAGAAGTCTTAACTTGCTAGTTTAGCTTTTGGACAAAGTTTCGTTAGGTAAAGAAGCCAATAGACCAAGTTAAGTTCAAAATTGCACGAAACGTGAAAAACTTGTCTATGCATAGAATTGAGCATTCCTAAGGCATCAAATCGGACCGTTATACTCTATTTAGTGTTCTTAGAAGTCTTAACTTGCTAGTTTAGCTTTTGGACAACGTTTCTGTCGCAACCGGGGTCACGACGCGGACCGGCGATGAAAGGATGAAAAATATTTAGAGTCGCCACCAATTGATTCAAGTGCAATTGGACACTAAAAAATGTAGTCTACGAACCAGAAAATGGGTAAGGGGATCTATTGAGTGTGGGGAAGGTGTTAGGCACCCCACAACTCCCTAAAAGGTTACATTGATTGATATGTGTGCTTTTTCTTAAAAATTTGATTGTGATGTTTTTGATTTTAAAAGATAACGTAATTAAAGCTAGGCAAGAGCTGAATTTTATCAAGTCCTCCTCCTAAAAAACTTTAATTCACGTATCTAATAAATTAATTTATCATTTATTTAAATAAAGATAATACAATTAAAATCTAGGCAGGAGCTAAATTTTATCAAGTCCTCCTCCTATTTGACTTTAATTGAGGTATCTTATAAATTAATGTGAATGAAAATAACACAATTAAAGTCTAGGCAGGAGCTGAATTTTATCAAGTCCTCCTCCTATTTGACTTTAATTGAGGTATCTAATAAATTAATGTGAATGAAAATAACACAATTAAAGTCTAGGCAGGAGCTGAATTTTATCAAGTCCTCCTCCTATTTGACTTTAATGTAAATATCTAATAAATTAATATGAATGAAAATAACACAATTAAAGTCTAGGCAGGAGCTGAATTTTATCAAGTCCTCCTCCTATTTGACTTTAATGTAAATATCTAATAAATTAATATGAATGAAAATAACACAATTAAAGTCTAGGCAGGAGCTGAATTTTATCAAGTCCTCCTCCTATTTGACTTTAACTGAGGCATCTTCTTATTTTGTTTATATGAAAATTTGGTAAAGACGCGGTTGTTGAATTGACGGATTTGCGGAAAATGATACAATTCTAATATACATTCTAGACATGCATTCTAAACTAATAACCCCTAACATGCATACTAATCAATTTTAAATATGCATAAATATAAATTACACTACTCTACACTATTTGCATTATTTTCACTACCCTATTACATATTTGACTTTACAAAGATATATACAAATAAAAACAAGATAAAAATATATACAAGATAAAAAGAAATAGAAAATACAAATACAAATATGGTCACAGAGCCCGGTCCATTACTCAAGCCCAATCCAATCTCCAAATATGTGTTCCGGCCCACATGACATCCAATCCGGTCCAACATCCAAAAACAAACAAGATACGGGTTAAAATGGTGCTCAAATACCATAAAAACTCAAATCAAATCAAATTAAGTCCATATACACACACATTATATACATATACATGCACACCATATATGTATGCACACACACAGATTATATACATATACAATATATATATATATACACACACAAGAGGCACACATATATACACACACGCTATATATACATACACGATATATATATATACACATGCACCTAGAACTTACTCCATCAATGATTTGAAACAATAAGAAAAAAAATCAACTCTATTCTTAACATCAAAACAAGAGAAATCGAAACAGAGAGTGAGCTTGGCATCAACATATGTAAACTGACTTTTATGGCTAAAAATAAAAGGACACCAAACCCAGGCATCTAACAAACATTAGAACCCTGACATTAGAAACGGTGAGTAATCTCGGTATTAACACCCAAGCAAACAAAATAAATCCAAGCGAACAAGCAGACAAGACATCGGTGAAGCAAACCAATAAACAAGCAAACAAACTCCAATTCCAAACAAACAATAGATTAACAACAATCAAACAAGAAATCAGTGAAGAAATAGAGTATGCTTTAATGGAATAGAACCGGGATGAAAATCCAAGCAAACAAGAAATCGGTGAAGCAAAGGAAAGAAATGAAATCCAGTAAATCGCTACCTTTCGAGAATCAAAAGAAGAAATTCCTTTCTTGCTTTCTCCTCTCCGGTTTCTTCAACTCCTGAAACTTTTGTGCGATTTCTTCTCTCCTTCCTTCGATTTCTTCCCTCTCTATCCCATTTCCTCTTCCTCTCTTCTTTTTTTTGTTTTCTTCACCAAAAGCCAAAGCCTTCCCCTTCTTCTCTCTCACGCCTCCTCTCTTCTTATTCTTTTTCTTTCCCCAATTTGTGCCACCTTTCTCTCTTTGTCTCCTTCTTTTTATTATTTTTCTTTCCCCAATTTGTGCCACACCTTTCTCTCTTTGTTCCCCCACTTTCCTTATTTCTTGGCTTTTTCTTTTTTACTTTTCCATTCTTCTAGCAAAAATCATAAAAAGATGTGACATTTTTTAAAACAATTCTCTTATTTTTAGATATTTTCTAAGATTTGATCTTATTGGGTCAAGATTTGAGTATTTAAGGATCCAAGAAAGGGATTATGAATATCTATGGGCTTATAGGTCAAAGAAATGAGCTTTTGCATTTTTTGTGTTCTTTTTTCTATTTTTTCTTTTCCGGATCGGACGAAATCCGGTTACTACAGTTTCGTTAGGTAAAGAAGCCATAGACCAAGTTAAGTTCAAAATTGCACGAAACGAGAAAAACTTGTCTATGCATAGAATTGAGCATTCCTAAGGTTTCAAAGTTGACTGTTATACTCTATTTAGTGTTCTTAGAAGTCCTAACTTGCTAGTTTAGCTTTTGGACAAAGTTTCGTTAGGTAAAGAAGCCAATAGACCAAGTTAAGTTCAAAATTGCACGAAACGTGAAAAACTTGTCTATGCATAGAATTGAGCATTCGTAAGGTTTCAAATTGGACCGTTATACTCTATTTAGTGTTCTTAGAAGTCTTAACTTGCTAGTTTAGCTTTTGGACAACGTTTCGTTAGGTAAAGAAGCCAATAGACCAAGTTAAGTTCAAAATTGCACGAAACGAGAAAAACTTGTCTATGCATAGAATTGAGCATTCCTAAGGTTTCAAAGTTGACTGTTATACTCTATTTAGTGTTCTTAGAAGTCTTAACGTGCTAGTTTAGCTTTTGGACAAAGTTTCGTTAGGTAAAAAAGCCAATAGACCAAGTTAAGTTCAAAATTGTACGAAACGTGAAAAACTTGTCTATGCATAGAATTGAGCATTCCTAAGGCATTAAATTGGACCGTTATACTCTATTTAGTGTTCTTTGAAGTCTTAACTTGCTAGTTTAGCTTTTGAAGAACGTTTCGTTAGGAAAAGAAGCCAATAGACCAAGTTAAGTTCAAAATTGCACGAAACGAGAAAAACTTGTCTATGCATAGAATTGAGCATTCCTAAGGTTTCAAATTGGACCGTTATACTCTATTTAGTGCTCTTAGAAGTCTTCACTTGCTAGTTTAGCTTTTGGATAACATTACGTTAGGCAAAGAAGCCAATAGACCAAGTTAAGTTCAAAATTGCACGAAACGAGAAAAACTTTTCTATGCATAGAATTGAGCATTCCTAAGGTTTCAAATTGGACCGTTATACTCTATTTAGTGTTCTTAGAAGTCTTAACTTGCTAGTTTAGCTTTTGGACAATGTTTCGTTAGATAAAGAAGCCAATAATAGACAAAGTTAAGTTCAAAATTGCACGAAACGTGAAAAACTTGTCTATGCATAGAATTGAGCATTCCTAAGGCATCAAATTGGACTGTTATACTCTATTTAGTGTTCTTAGAAGTCTTAACTTGCTAGTTTAGCTTTTGGATAACGTTTCGTTAGGTAAAGAAGCCATAGACCAAGTTGTGTTCAAAATTGCACAAAACGTGAAAAACTTGTCTATGCATAGAATTGAGCATTCCTAAGGCATCAAATTGGACCGTTATAATCTATTTAGTGTTCTTAGAAGTCTTAACTTGCTAGTTTAGCTTTTGGATAACATTTCATTAGGAAAAGAATCCAATAGACCAAGTTAAGTTCAAAATTGCACGAAACGAGAAAAACTTGTCTATGCATAGAATTGAGCATTCCTAAGCTTTCAAATTGGACCGTTATACTCTATTTAGTGTTCTTAGAAGTCTTACCTTGCTAGTTTAGCTTTTGGACAACGTTTCGTTAGGTAAAGAAGCCAATAGACCAAGTTAAGTTCAAAAATTACACGAAACGAGAAAAACTTGTCTATGCATAGAATTGAGCATTCCTAAGGTTTCAAAGTTTACTGTTATACTCTATTTAGTGTTCTTAGATGTCCTAACTTGCTAGTTTAGCTTTTGGACAAAGTTTCGTTAGGTAAAGAAGCCAATAGACCAAGTTAAGTTCAAAATTGCACAAAACGTGAAAAACTTGTCTATGCATAGAATTGAGCATTCCTAAGGTTTCAAATTGGACCGTTATACTCTATTTAGTGTTCTTAGAAGTCTTAACTTGCTAGTTTAGCTTTTGGAAAACGTTTCGTTAGGTAAAGAAGCCAAGAGACCAAGTTAAGTTCAAAATTGCACGAAACGAGAAAAACTTGTCTATGCATAGAATTGAGCATTCCTAAGGTTTCAAAGTTGACTGTTATACTCTATTTAGTGTTCTTAGAAGTCTTAACTTGCTAGTTTAGCTTTTGGACAAAGTTTCGTTAGGTAAAAAAGCCAATAGACCAATTTAAGTTCAAAATTGCACGAAACGTGAAAAACTTGTCTATGCATAGAATTGAGCATTCCTAAGGCATTAAATTGGACCGTTATACTCTATTTAGTGTTCTTTGAAGTCTTAACTTGCTAGTTTAGCTTTTGAAGAACGTTTCGTTAGGAAAAGAAGCCAATAGACCAAGTTAAGTTCAAAATTGCACGAAACGAGAAAAACTTGTCTATGCATAGAATTGAGCATTCCTAAGGTTTCAAATTGGACCGTTATACTCTATTTAGTGCTCTTAGAAGTCTTCACTTGCTAGTTTAGCTTTTGGATAACATTACGTTAGGAAAAGAAGCCAATAGACCAAGTTAAGTTCAAAATTGCACGAAACGAGAAAAACTTTTCTATGCATAGAATTGAGCATTCCTAAGGTTTCAAATTGGACCGTTATACTCTATTTAGTGTTCTTAGAAGTCTTAACTTGCTAGTTTAGCTTTTGGACAACGTTTCATTAGATAAAGAAGCCAATAATAGACAAAGTTAAGTTCAAAATTGCACGAAACGAGAAAAACTTATCTATGCATAGAATTGAGCATTCCTAAGGTTTCAAATTGGACCGTTATACTCTATTTAGTGCTCTTAGAAGTCTTCACTTGCTAGTTTAGCTTTTGGATAACATTACGTTAGGCAAAGAAGCCAATAGACCAAGTTAAGTTCAAAATTGCACGAAACGAGAAAAACTTTTCTATGCATAGAATTGAGCATTCCTAAGGTTTCAAATTGGACCGTTATACTCTATTTAGTGTTCTTAGAAGTCTTAACTTGCTAGTTTAGCTTTTGGACAACGTTTCGTTAGATAAAGAAGCCAATAATAGACAAAGTTAAGTTCAAAATTGCACGAAACGTGAAAAACTTGTCTATGCATAGAATTGAGCATTCCTAAGGCATCAAATTGGACTGTTATACTCTATTTAGTGTTCTTAGAAGTCTTAACTTGCTAGTTTAGCTTTTGGATAACGTTTCGTTAGGTAAAGAAGCCATAGACCAAGTTGTGTTCAAAATTGCACAAAACGTGAAAAACTTGTCTATGCATAGAATTGAGCATTCCTAAGGCATCAAATTGGACCGTTATAATCTATTTAGTGTTCTTAGAAGTCTTAACTTGCTAGTTTAGCTTTTGGATAACATTTCATTAGGAAAAGAATCCAATAGACCAAGTTAAGTTCAAAATTGCACGAAACGAGAAAAACTTGTCTATGCATAGAATTGAGCATTCCTAAGGTTTCAAATTGGACCGTTATACTCTAATTAGTGTTCTTAGAAGTCTTAACTTGCTAGTTTAGCTTTTGGACAACGTTTCGTTAGGTAAAGAAGCCAATAGACCAAGTTAAGTTCAAAATTACACGAAACGAGAAAAACTTGTCTATGCATAGAATTGAGCATTCCTAAGGTTTCAAAGTTTACTGGTATACTCTATTTAGTGTTCTTAGATGTCCTAACTTGCTAGTTTAGCTTTTGGACAAAGTTTCGTTAGGTAAAGAAGCCAATAGACCAAGTTAAGTTCAAAATTGCACGAAACGTGAAAAACTTGTCTATGCATAGAATTGAGCATTCCTAAGGTTTCAAATTGGACCGTTATACTCTATTTAGTGTTCTTAGAAGTCTTAACTTGCTAGTTTAGCTTTTGGAAAACGTTTCGTTAGGTAAAGAAGCCAAGAGACCAAGTTAAGTTCAAAATTGCACGAAACGAGAAAAACTTGTCTATGCATAGAATTGAGCATTCCTAAGGTTTCAAAGTTGACTGTTATACTCTATTTAGTGTTCTTAGAAGTCTTAACTTGCTAGTTTAGCTTTTGGACAAAGTTTCGTTAGGTAAAAAAGCCAATAGACCAATTTAAGTTCAAAATTGCACGAAACGTGAAAAACTTGTCTATGCATAGAATTGAGCATTCCTAAGGCATTAAATTGGACCGTTATACTCTATTTAGTGTTCTTTGAAGTCTTAACTTGCTAGTTTAGCTTTTGAAGAACGTTTCGTTAGGAAAAGAAGCCAATAGACCAAGTTAAGTTCAAAATTGCACGAAACGAGAAAAACTTGTCTATGCATAGAATTGAGCATTCCTAAGGTTTCAAATTGGACCGTTATACTCTATTTAGTGCTCTTAGAAGTCTTCACTTGCTAGTTTAGCTTTTGGATAACATTACGTTAGGAAAAGAAGCCAATAGACCAAGTTAAGTTCAAAATTGCACGAAACGAGAAAAACTTATCTATGCATAGAATTGAGCATTCCTAAGGTTTCAAATTGGACCGTTATACTCTATTTAGTGTTCTTAGAAGTCTTAACTTGCTAGTTTAGCTTTTGGACAACGTTTCGTTAGGTAAAGAAGCCAATAGACCAAGTTAAGTTCAAAATTACACGAAACGAGAAAAACTTGTCTATGCATAGAATTGAGCATTCCTAAGGTTTCAAAGTTTACTGTTATACTCTATTTAGTGTTCTTAGATGTCCTAACTTGCTAGTTTAGCTTTTGGACAAAGTTTCGTTAGGTAAAGAAGCCAATAGACCAAGTTAAGTTCAAAATTGCACGAAACGTGAAAAACTTGTCTATGCATAGAATTGAGCATTCCTAAGGTTTCAAATTGGACCGTTATACTCTATTTAGTGTTCTTAGAAGTCTTAACTTGCTAGTTTAGCTTTTGGAAAACGTTTCGTTAGGTAAAGAAGCCAAGAGACCAAGTTAAGTTCAAAATTGCACGAAACGAGAAAAACTTGTCTATGCATAGAATTGAGCATTCCTAAGGTTTCAAAGTTGACTGTTATACTCTATTTAGTGTTCTTAGAAGTCTTAACTTGCTAGTTTAGCTTTTGGACAAAGTTTCGTTAGGTAAAAAAGCCAATAGACCAATTTAAGTTCAAAATTGCACGAAACGTGAAAAACTTGTCTATGCATAGAATTGAGCATTCCTAAGGCATTAAATTGGACCGTTATACTCTATTTAGTGTTCTTTGAAGTCTTAACTTGCTAGTTTAGCTTTTGGATAACGTTTCGTTAGGTAAAGAAGCCATAGACCAAGTTGTGTTCAAAATTGTACAAAACGTGCAAAACTTGTCTATGCATAGAATTGAGCATTCCTAAGGCATCAAATTGGACCGTTATAATCTATTTATTGTTCTTAGAAGTCTTAACTTGCTAGTTTAGCTTTTGGATAACATTTCGTTAGGAAAAGACGCCAATAGACCAAGTTAAGTTCAAAATTGCACGAAACGAGAAAAACTTGTCTATGCATAGAATTGAGCATTCCTAAGGTTTCAAATTGGACCGTTATACTCTATTTAGTGTTCTTAGAAGTCTTAACTTGCTAGTTTAGCTTTTGGACAACGTTTCGTTAGGTAAAGAAGCCAATAGACCAAGTTAAGTTCAAAATTGCACGAAACGAGAAAAACTTGTCTATGCATAGAATTGAGCATTCCTAAGGTTTCAAAGTTGACTGTTATACTCTATTTAGTGTTCTTAGAAGTCCTAACTTGCTAGTTTAGCTTTTGGACAAAGTTTCGTTAGGTAAAGAAGCCAACAGACCAAGTTAAGTTCAAAATTGCACGAAACGTGAAAAACTTGTCTATGCATAGAATTGAGCATTCCTAAGGTTTCAAATTCGACCGTTATACTCTATTTAGTGTTCTTAGAAGTCTTAACTTGCTAGTTTAGCTTTTGGACAACGTTTTGTTAGGTAAAGAAGCCAATAGACCAAGTTAAGTTCACAATTGCACGAAACGAGAAAAACTTGTCTATGCATAGAATTGAGCATTCCTAAGGTTTCAAAGTTGACTGTTATACTCTATTTAGTGTTCTTAGAAGTCTTAACTTGCTAGTTTAGCTTTTGGACAAAGTTTCGTTAGGTAAAAAAGCCAATAGACCAAGTTAAGTTCAAAAGTGCACGAAACGTGAAAAACTTGTCTATGCATAGAATTGAGCATTCCTAAGGCATCAAATTGGACGTTATACTCTATTTAGTGTTCTTTGAAGTCTTAACTTTCTAGTTTAGCTTTTGAAGAACGTTTCGTTAGGTAAAGAAGCCATAGACCAAGTTAAGTTCAAAATTGTAGAAAACGTGAAAAACTTGTCTATGCATAGAATTGGGCATTCCTAAGGCATCAAATTGGACCGTTATACTCTATTTAGTGTTCTTAGAAGTCTTAACTTGCTAGTTTAGTCTTTGGATAACATTTTGTTAGGAAAAGAAGCCAATAGACCAAGTGAAGTTCAAAATTGCACGAAACGAGAAAAACTTGTCTATGCATAGAATTGAGCATTTCTAAGGTTTCAAATTGGACCGTTATACTCTATTTAGTGTTCTGAGAAGTCTTAACTTGCTAGTTTAGCTTTTGGACAACGTTTCGTTAGGTAAAGATGCCAATAGACCAAGTTAAGTTCAAAATTGCACGAAACGAGAAAAACTTATCTATGCATAGAATTGAGCATTCCTAAGGTTTCAAAGTTGACTGTTATACTCTATTTAGTGTTCTTAGAAGTCTTAACTTGCTAGTTTAGCTTTTGGACAACGTTTCGTTAGGTAAAGAAGCCAATAGACCAAGTTAAGTTCAAAATTGCACGAAACGTGAAAAACTTGTCTATGCATAGAATTGAGCATTCCTAAGGCATCCAATCGGACCGTTATACTCTATTTAGTGTTCTTAGAAGTCTTAACTTGCTAGTTTAGCTTTTGGACAACGTTTCGTTAGGTAAAGAAGCCATAGACCAAGTTAAGTTCAAAATTACAGAAAACGTGAAAAACTTGTCTATGGATAGAATTGAGCATTCATAAGGCATCAAATTGGACCGTTATACTCTATTTAGTGTTCTTAGAAGTCTTAACATGCTAGTTTAGTCTTTGGATAACATTTTGTTAGGAAAAGAAGCCAATAGACCAAGTGAAGTTCAAAATTGCACGAAAAGAGAAAAACTTGTCTATGCATAGAATTGAGCATTTCTAAGGTTTCAAATTGGACCGTTATACTCTATTTAGTGTTCTTAGAAGTCTTAACTTGCTAGTTTAGCTTTTGGACAACGTTTCGTTAGGTAAAGAAGCCAATAGACCAAGTTAAGTTCAAAATTGCACGAAACGAGAAAAACTTATCTATGCATAGAATTGAGCATTCCTAAGGTTTCAAAGTTGACTGTTATACTCTATTTAGTGTTCTTAGGAGTCTTAACTTGCTAGTTTAGCTTTTGGACAAAGTTTCGTTAGGTAAAGAAGCCAATGGACCAAGTTAAGTTCAAAATTGCACGAAACGTGAAAAACTTGTCTATGCATAGAATTGAGCATTCCTAAGGCATCAAATCGGACCGTTATACTCTATTTAGTGTTCTTAGAAGTCTTAACTTGCTAGTTTAGCTTTTGGACAACGTTTCGTTAGGTAAAGAAGCCATAGACCAAGTTAAGTTGAAAATTACAGAAAACGTGAAAAACTTGTCTATGGATAGAATTGAGCATTCATAAGGCATCAAATTGGACCGTTATACTCTATTTAGTGTTCTTAGAAGTCTTAACTTGCTAGTTTTGTCTTTGGATAACATTTCGTTAGGAAAAGAAGCCAATAGACCAAGTTAAGTTCAAAATTGCACGAAACGAGAAAAACTTGTCTATGCATAGAATTGAGTATTCCTAAGGTTTCAAATTGGACCGTTATACTCTATTTAGTGCTCTTAGAAGTCTTCACTTGCTAGTTTAGCTTTTGGATAACATTACGTTAGGAAAAGAAGCCAATAGACCAAGTTAAGTTCAAAATTGCACGAAACGAGAAAAACATTTCTATGCATAGAATTGAGCATTCCTAAGGTTTCAAATTGGACCGTTATACTCTATTTAGTGTTCTTAGAAGTCTTAACTTGCTAGTTTAGCTTTTGGACAACGTTTCGTTAGATAAAGAAGCCAATAGACCAAGTTAAGTTCAAAATTGCACGAAACGAGAAAAACTTGTCTATGCATAGAATTGAGCATTCCTAAGGTTTCAAAGTTGACTGTTATACTCCATTTAGTGTTCTTAGAAGTCTTAACTTGCTAGTTTAGATTTTGGACAAAGTTTCGTTAGGTAAAGAAGTCAATAGACCAAGTTAAGTTCAAAATTACACGAAACATGAAAAACTTGTCTATGCATAGAATTGAGCATTCCTAAGGCATCTAATCGGACCGTTATACTCTATGTAGTGTTCTTAGAAGTCTTAAGTTGCTAGTTTAGCTTTTGGACAACGTTTCGTTAGGTAAAGAAGCCATAGACCAAGTTAAGTTCAAAATTGCAGAAAACGTGAAAAACTTGTCTATGCATAGAATTGAGCATTCCTAAGGCATCAAATTGGACCGTTATACTCTATTTAGTGTTCTTAGAAGTCTTAACTTGCTAGTTTAGTCTCTGGATAACATTTCGTTAGGAAAAGAAGCCAATAGACCAAGTTAAGTTCAAAATTGCACGAAACGAGAAAAACTTATCTATGCAAAGAATTGGGCATTCCTAAGGTTTCAAATTGGACCGTTATACTCTATTTAGTGCTCTTAGAAGTCTTCACTTGCTAGTTTAGCTTTTGGATAACATTATGTTAGGAAAAGAAGCCAATAGACCAAGTTAAGTTCAAAATTGCACGAAACGAGAAAAACTTTTCTATGCATAGAATTGAGCATTCCTAAGGTTTCAAATTGGACCGTTATACTCTATTTAGTGTTCTTAGAAGTCTTAACTAGCTAGTTTAGCTTTTGGACAACGTTTCGTTAGATAAAGAAGCCAATAGACCAAGTTAAGTTCAAAATTGCACGAAACGTCAAAAGCTTGTCTATGCATAGAATTGAGCATTCCTAAGGCATCAAATCGGACCGTTATACTCTATTTAGTGTTCTTAGAAGTCTTAACTTGCTAGTTTAGCTTTTGGATAACGTTTCGTTAGGTAAAGAAGCCATAGACCAAGTTGAGTTCAAAATTGCACCAAACGTGAAAAACTTGTCTATGCATAGAATTGAGCATTCCTAAGGCATCAAATTGGACCGTTATACTCTATTTAGCGTTCTTAGAAGACTTAACTTGCTAGTTTAGCTTTTGGATAACATTTCGTTAGGAAAAGAAGCCAATAGACCAAGTTAAGTTCAAAATTGCACGAAACGAGAAAAACTTGTCTATGCATAGAATTGAGCATTCCTAAGGTTTCAAAGTTGACTGTTATACTCTATTTAGTGTTCTTAGAAGTCTTAACTTGCTAGTTTAGCTTTTGGACAACGTTTCGTTAGGTAAAGATGCCAATAGACCAAGTTAAGTTCAAAATTGCACGAAACGAGAAAAACTTATCTATGCATAGAATTGAGCATTCCTAAGGTTTCAAAGTTGACTGTTATACTCTATTTAGTGTTCTTAGAAGTCTTAACTTGCTAGTTTAGCTTTTGGACAACGTTTCGTTAGGTAAAGAAGCCAATAGACCAAGTTAAGTTCAAAATTGTAGAAAACGTGAAAAACTTGTCTATGCATAGAATTGGGCATTCCTAAGGCATCAAATTGGACCGTTATACTCTATTTAGTGTTCTTAGAAGTCTTAACTTGCTAGTTTAGTCTTTGGATAACATTTTGTTAGGAAAAGAAGCCAATAGACCAAGTGAAGTTCAAAATTGCACGAAACGAGAAAAACTTGTCTATGCATAGAATTGAGCATTTCTAAGGTTTCAAATTGGACCGTTATACTCTATTTAGTGTTCTGAGAAGTCTTAACTTGCTAGTTTAGCTTTTGGACAACGTTTCGTTAGGTAAAGATGCCAATAGACCAAGTTAAGTTCAAAATTGCACGAAACGAGAAAAACTTATCTATGCATAGAATTGAGCATTCCTAAGGTTTCAAAGTTGACTGTTATACTCTATTTAGTGTTCTTAGAAGTCTTAACTTGCTAGTTTAGCTTTTGGACAACGTTTCGTTAGGTAAAGAAGCCAATAGACCAAGTTAAGTTCAAAATTGCACGAAACGTGAAAAACTTGTCTATGCATAGAATTGAGCATTCCTAAGGCATCCAATCGGACCGTTATACTCTATTTAGTGTTCTTAGAAGTCTTAACTTGCTAGTTTAGCTTTTGGACAACGTTTCGTTAGGTAAAGAAGCCATAGACCAAGTTAAGTTCAAAATTACAGAAAACGTGAAAAACTTGTCTATGGATAGAATTGAGCATTCATAAGGCATCAAATTGGACCGTTATACTCTATTTAGTGTTCTTAGAAGTCTTAACATGCTAGTTTAGTCTTTGGATAACATTTTGTTAGGAAAAGAAGCCAATAGACCAAGTGAAGTTCAAAATTGCACGAAAAGAGAAAAACTTGTCTATGCATAGAATTGAGCATTTCTAAGGTTTCAAATTGGACCGTTATACTCTATTTAGTGTTCTTAGAAGTCTTAACTTGCTAGTTTAGCTTTTGGACAACGTTTCGTTAGGTAAAGAAGCCAATAGACCAAGTTAAGTTCAAAATTGCACGAAACGAGAAAAACTTATCTATGCATAGAATTGAGCATTCCTAAGGTTTCAAAGTTGACTGTTATACTCTATTTAGTGTTCTTAGGAGTCTTAACTTGCTAGTTTAGCTTTTGGACAAAGTTTCGTTAGGTAAAGAAGCCAATGGACCAAGTTAAGTTCAAAATTGCACGAAACGTGAAAAACTTGTCTATGCATAGAATTGAGCATTCCTAAGGCATCAAATCGGACCGTTATACTCTATTTAGTGTTCTTAGAAGTCTTAACTTGCTAGTTTAGCTTTTGGACAACGTTTCGTTAGGTAAAGAAGCCATAGACCAAGTTAAGTTGAAAATTACAGAAAACGTGAAAAACTTGTCTATGGATAGAATTGAGCATTCATAAGGCATCAAATTGGACCGTTATACTCTATTTAGTGTTCTTAGAAGTCTTAACTTGCTAGTTTTGTCTTTGGATAACATTTCGTTAGGAAAAGAAGCCAATAGACCAAGTTAAGTTCAAAATTGCACGAAACGAGAAAAACTTGTCTATGCATAGAATTGAGTATTCCTAAGGTTTCAAATTGGACCGTTATACTCTATTTAGTGCTCTTAGAAGTCTTCACTTGCTAGTTTAGCTTTTGGATAACATTACGTTAGGAAAAGAAGCCAATAGACCAAGTTAAGTTCAAAATTGCACGAAACGAGAAAAACATTTCTATGCATAGAATTGAGCATTCCTAAGGTTTCAAATTGGACCGTTATACTCTATTTAGTGTTCTTAGAAGTCTTAACTTGCTAGTTTAGCTTTTGGACAACGTTTCGTTAGATAAAGAAGCCATTAGACCAAGTTAAGTTCAAAATTGCACGAAACGAGGAAAACTTGTCTATGCATAGAATTGAGCATTCCTAAGGTTTCAAAGTTGACTGTTATACTCCATTTAGTGTTCTTAGAAGTCTTAACTTGCTAGTTTAGATTTTGGACAAAGTTTCGTTAGGTAAAGAAGTCAATAGACCAAGTTAAGTTCAAAATTACACGAAACATGAAAAACTTGTCTATGCATAGAATTGAGCATTCCTAAGGCATCTAATCGGACCGTTATACTCTATGTAGTGTTCTTAGAAGTCTTAAGTTGCTAGTTTAGCTTTTGGACAACGTTTCGTTAGGTAAAGAAGCCATAGACCAAGTTAAGTTCAAAATTGCAGAAAACTTGAAAAACTTGTCTATGCATAGAATTGAGCATTCCTAAGGCATCAAATTAGACCGTTATACTCTATTTAGTGTTCTTAGAAGTCTTAACTTGCTAGTTTAGTCTCTGGGTAACATTTCGTTAGGAAAAGAAGCCAATAGACCAAGTTAAGTTCAAAATTGCACGAAACGAGAAAAACTTCTAAATGCATAGAATTGAGCATTCCTAAGGTTTCAAATTGGACCGTTATACTCTATTTAGTGTTCTTAGAAGTCTTCACTTGCTAGTTTAGCTTTTGGATAACATTATGTTAGGAAAAGAAGCCAATAGACCAAGTTAAGTTCAAAATTGCACGAAACGAGAAAAACTTTTCTATGCATAGAATTGAGCATTCCTAAGGTTTCAAATTGGACCGTTATACTCTATTTAGTGTTCTTAGAAGTCTTAACTTGCTAGTTTAGCTTTTGGACAACGTTTCGTTAGATAAAGAAGCCAATAGACCAAGTTAAGTTCAAAATTGCACGAAACGTGAAAAACTTGTCTATGCATAGAATTGAGCATTCCTAAGGCATCAAATTGGACCGTTATACTCTATTTAGTGTTCTTAGAAGTCTTAACTTGCTAGTTTGGCTTTTGGATAACGTTTCGTTAGGTAAAGAAGCCATAGACCAAGTTGAGTTCAAAATTGCACCAAACGTGAAAAACTTGTCTATGCATAGAATTGAGCATTCCTAAGGCATCAAATTGGACCGTTATACTCTATTTAGCGTTCTTAGAAGACTTAACTTGCTAGTTTAGCTTTTGGATAACATTTCGTTAGGAAAAGAAGCCAATAGACCAAGTTAAGTTCAAAATTGCACGAAACGAGAAAAACTTGTCTATGCATAGAATTGAGCATTCCTAAGGTTTCAAAGTTGACTGTTATACTCTATTTAGTGTTCTTAGAAGTCTTAACTTGCTAGTTTAGCTTTTGGACAAAGTTTCGTTAGGTAAAGAAGCCAATAGACCAAGTTAAGTTCAAAATTGCACGAAACGTGAAAAACTTGTCTATGCATAGAATTGAGCATTCTTAAGGTTTCAAATTGGACCGTTATACTCTATTTAGTGTTCTTAGAAGTCTTAACTTGCTAGTTTAGCTTTTGGACAACGTTCGTTAGGTAAAGAAGCCAATAGACCAAGTTAAGTTCAAAATTGCACGAAACGTGAAAAACTTGTCTATGCGTAGAATTGAGCATTCCTAAGGCATCAAATTGGACCGTTATACTCTATTTAGTGTTCTTAGAAGTCTTAACTTGCTAGTTTAGCTTTTGGATAACGTTTCCTTAGGTAAAGAAGCCAATAGACCACGTTAAGTTCAAAATTGCACGAAACGTGAAAAACTTGTCTATGCATAGAATTGAGCATTCCTAAGGCATCAAATCGGACCGTTATACTCCATTTAGTGTTCTTAGAAGTCTTAACTTGCTAGTTTAGCTTTTGGACAACGTTTCGTTAGGTAAAGAAGCCAATAGACCAAGTTAAGTTCAAAATTGCACGAAACGAGAAAAACTTATCTATGCATAGAATTGAGCATTCCTAAGGTTTCAAAGTTGACTGTTATACTCTATTTAGTGTTCTTAGAAGTCTTAACTTGCTAGTTTAGCTTTTGGACAAAGTTTCGTTAGGTAAAGAAGCCAATAGACCAAGTTAAGTTCAAAATTGCACGAAACGTGAAAAACTTGTCTATGCATAGAATTGAGCATTCCTAATGCATCAAATCGGACCGTTATACTCTATTTAGTGTTCTTAGAAGTCTTAACTTGCTAGTTTAGCTTTTGGACAACGTTTCGTTAGGTAAAGAAGTCATAGACCAAGTTAAGTTGAAAATTACAGAAAACGTGAAAAACTTGTCTATGGATAGAATTGAGCATTCATAAGGCATCAAATTGGACCGTTATACTCTATTTAGTGTTCTTAGAAGTCTTAACTTGCTAGTTTTGTCTTTGGATAACATTTCGTTAGGAAAAGAAGCCAATAGACCAAGTTAAGTTCAAAATTGCACGAAACGAGAAAAACTTGTCTATGCATAGAATTGAGCATTCCTAAGGTTTCAAATTGGACCGTTATACTCCATTTAGTGCTCTTAGAAGTCTTCACTTGCTAGTTTAGCTTTTGGATAACTTTACGTTAGGAAAAGAAGCCAATAGACCAAGTTAAGTTCAAAATTGCACGAAACGAGAAAAACATTTCTATGCATAGAATTGAGCATTCCTAAGGTTTCAAATTGGACCGTTATACTCTATTTAGTGTTCTTAGAAGTCTTAACTTGCTAGTTTAGCTTTTGGACAACGTTTCGTTAGATAAAGAAGCCAATAGACCAAGTTAAGTTCAAAATTGCACGAAACGAGAAAAACTTGTCTATGCATAGAATTGAGCATTCCTAAAGTTTCAAAGTTGACTGTTATACTCCATTTAGTGTTCTTAGAAGTCTTAACTTGCTAGTTTAGATTTTGGACAAAGTTTCGTTAGGTAAAGAAGTCAATAGACCAAGTTAAGTTCAAAATTACACGAAACGTGAAAAACTTGTCTATGCATAGAATTGAGCATTCCTAAGGCATCAAATCGGACCGTTATACTCTATTTAGTGTTCTTAGAAGTCTTAAGTTGCTAGTTTAGCTTTTGGACAACGTTTCGTTAGGTAAAGAAGCCATAGACCAAGTTAAGTTCAAAATTGTAGAAAACGTGAAAAACTTGTCTATGCATAGAATTGGGCATTCCTAAGGCATCAAATTGGACCGTTATGCTCTATTTAGTGTTCTTAGAAGTCTTAACTTGCTAGTTTAGTCTTTGGATAACATTTTGTTAGGAAAAGAAGCCAATAGACCAAGTGAAGTTCAAAATTGCACGAAACGAGAAAAACTTGTCTATGCATAGAATTGAGCATTTCTAAGGTTTTAAATTGGACCGTTATACTCTATTTAGTGTTCTTGGAAGTCTTAACTTGCTAGTTTAGCTTTTGGACAACGTTTCGTTAGGTAAAGAAGCCAATAGACCAAGTTAAGTTCAAAATTGCACGAAACGAGAAAAACTTATCTATGCATAGAATTGAGCATTCCTAAGGTTTCAAAGTTGACTGTTATGCTCTATTTAGTGTTCTTAGAAGTCTTAACTTGCTAGTTTAGCTTTTGGACAAAGTTTCGTTAGGTAAAGAAGCCAATAGACCAAGTTAAGTTCAAAATTGCACGAAACGTGAAAAACTTGTCTATGCATAGAATTGAGCATTCCTAAGGCATCAAATCGGACCGTTATACTCTATTTAGTGTTCTTAGAAGTCTTAACTTGCTAGTTTAGCTTTTCGACAACGTTTCGTTAGGTAAAGAAGCCATAGACCAAGTTAAGTTCAAAATTACAGAAAACGTGAAAAACTTGTCTATGGATAGAATTGAGCATTCATAAGGCATCAAATTGGACCGTTATACTCTATTTAGTGTTCTTAGAAGTCTTAACTTGCTAGTTTTGTCTTTGGATAACATTTCGTTAGGAAAAGAAGCCAATAGACCAAGTTAAGTTCAAAATTGCACGAAACGAGAAAAACTTGTCTATGCATAGAATTGAGCATTCCTAAGGTTTCAAATTGGACCGTTATACTCTATTTAGTGCTCTTAGAAGTCTTCACTTGCTAGTTTAGCTTTTGGATAACATTACGTTAAGAAAAGAAGCCAATAGACCAAGTTAAGTTCAAAATTGCACGAAACGAGAAAAACATTTCTATGCATAGAATTGAGCATTCCTAAGGTTTCAAATTGGACCATTATACTCTATTTAGTGTTCTAAGAAGTCTTAACTTGCTAGTTTAGCTTTTGGACAACGTTTCGTTAGATAAAGAAGCCAATAGACCAAGTTAAGTTCAAAATTGCACGAAACGAGAAAAACTTGTCTATGCATAGAATTGAGCATTCCTAAGGTTTCAAAGTTGACTGTTATACTCCATTTAGTGTTCTTAGAAGTCTTAACTTGCTAGTTTAGATTTTGGACAAAGTTTCGTTAGGTAAAGAAGTCAATAGACCAAGTTAAGTTCAAAATTGCACGAAACGTGAAAAACTTGTCTATGCATAAAATTGAGCATTCCTAAGGCATCAAATCGGACCGTTATACTCTATTTAGTATTCTTAGAAGTCTTAACTTGCTAGTTTAGCTTTTGGATAACGTTTCGTTAGGTAAAGAAGCCATAGACCAAGTTGAGTTCAAAATTGCACCAAACGTGAAAAACTTGTCTATGCATAGAATTGAGCATTCCTAAGGCATCAAATTGGACCGTTATACTCTATTTAGCGTTCTAAGAAGACTTAACTTGCTAGTTTAGCTTTTGGATAACATTTCGTTAGGAAAAGAAGCCAATAGACCAAGTTAAGTTCAAAATTGCACGAAACGAGAAAAACTTGTCTATGCATAGAATTGAGCATTCCTAAGGTTTCAAATTAGACCGTTATACTCTATTTAGTGTTCTTAGAAGTCTTAACTTGCTAGTTTAGCTTTTGGACAACGTTTCGTTAGGTAAAGAAGCCAATAGACCAAGTTAAGTTCAAAATTGCACGAAACGAGAAAAACTTGTCTATGCATAGAATTGAGCATTCCTAAGGTTTCAAAGTTGACTGTTATACTCTATTTAGTGTTCTTAGAAGTCTTAACTTGCTAGTTTAGCTTTTGGACAAAGTTTCGTTAGGTAAAGAAGCCAATAGACCAAGTTAAGTTCAAAATTGCACGAAACGTGAAAAACTTGTCTATGCATAGAATTGAGCATTCTTAAGGTTTCAAATTGGACCGTTATACTCTATTTAGTGTTCTTAGAAGTCTTAACTTGCTAGTTTAGCTTTTGGACAACGTTTCGTTAGGTAAAGAAGCCAATAGACCAAGTTAAGTTCAAAATTGCACGAAACGAGAAAAACTTTTCTATGCATAGAATTGAGCATTCCTAAGGTTTCAAATTGGACCGTTATACTCTATTTAGGGTTCTTAGAAGTCTTAACTTGCTAGTTTAGCTTTTGGACAACGTTTCGTTAGATAAAGAAGCCAATAGACCAAGTTAAGTTCAAAATTACACGAAACGTGAAAAACTTGTCTATGCATAGAATTCAGCATTCCTAAGGCATCAAATTGGACCGTTATACTCTATTTAGTGTTCTTAGAAGTCTTAACTTGCTAGTTTAGCTTTTGGATAACGTTTCCTTAGGTAAAGAAGCCATAGACCAAGTTGAGTTCAAAATTGCACAAAACGTGAAAAACTTATCTATGCATAGAATTGAGCATTCCTAAGGCATCAAATTGGACCGTTATACTCTATTTAGTGTTCTTTGAAGTCTTAACTTGCTAGTTTAGCTTTTGAAGAACGTTTCGTTAGGTAAAGAAGCCATAGACCAAGTTAAGTTCAAAATTGTAGAAAACGTGAAAAACTTGTCTATGCATAGAATTGGGCATTCCTAAGGCATCAAATTGGACCGTTATACTCTATTTAGTGTTCTTAGAAGTCTTAACTTGCTAGTTTAGTCTTTGGATAGCATTTTGTTAGGAAAAGAAGCACATAGACCAAGTGAAGTGCAAAATTGCACGAAACGAGAAAAACTTGTCTATGCATAGAATTGAGCATTTCTAAGGTTTCAAATTGGACCGTTATACTCTATTTAGTGTTCTTAGAAGTCTTAACTTGCTAGTTTAGCTTTTGGACAGCGTTTCGTTAGGTAAAGAAGCCAATAGACCAAGTTAAGTTCAAAATTGCACGAAACGAGAAAAACTTATCTATGCATAGAATTGAGCATTCCTATGGTTTCAAAGTTGACTGTTATACTCTATTTAGTGTTCTTAGAAGTCTTAACTTGCTAGTTTAGCTTTTGGACAAAGTTTCGTTAGGTAAAGAAGCCAATAGACCAAGTTAAGTTCAAAATTGCACGAAACGTGAAAAACTTGTCTATGCATAGAATTGAGCTTTCCTAAGGCATCAAATCGGACCGTTATACTCTATTTAGTGTTCTTAGAAGTCTTAACTTGCTAGTTTAGCTTTTGGACAACGTTTCGTTAGGTAAAGAAGCCATAGACCAAGTTAAGTTCAAAATTACAGAAAACGTGAAAAACTTGTCTATGGATAGAATTAAGCGTTCATAAGGCATCAAATTGGACCGTTATACTCTATTTAGTGTTCTTAGAAGTCTTAACTTGCTAGTTTTGTCTTTGGATAACATTTCGTTAGGAAAAGAAGCCAATAGACCAAGTTAAGTTCAAAATTGCACGAAACGAGAAAAACTTGTCTATGCATAGAATTGAGCATTCCTAAGGTTTCAAATTGGACCGTTATACTCTATTTAGTGCTCTTAGAAGTCTTCACTTGCTAGTTTAGCTTTTGGATAACATTATGTTAGGAAAAGAAGCCAATAGACCAAGTTAAGTTCAAAATTGCACGAAACGAGAAAAACTTTTCTATGCATAGAATTGAGCATTCCTAAGGTTTCAAATTGGACCGTTATACTCTATTTAGTGTTCTTAGAAGTCTTAACTTGCTAGTTTAGCTTTTGGAAAACGTTTCGTTAGATAAAGAAGCCAATAGACCAAGTTAAGTTCAAAATTGCACGAAACGTGAAAAACTTGTCTATGCATAGAATTGAGCATTCCTAAGGCATCAAATTGGACCGTTATACTCTATTTAGTGTTCTTAGAAGTCTTAACTTGCTAGTTTAGCTTTTGGATAACGTTTCGTTAGGTAAAGAAGCCATAGACCAAGTTGAGTTCAAAATTGCACCAAACGTGAAAAACTTGTCTATGCATAGAATTGAGCATTCCTAAGGCATCAAATTGGACCGTTATACTCTATTTAGCGTTCTTAGAAGACTTAACTTGCTAGTTTAGCTTTTGGATAACATTTCGTTAGGAAAAGAAGCCAATAGACCAAGTTAAGTTCAAAATTGCACGAAACGAGAAAAACTTGTCTATGCATAGAATTGAGCATTCCTAAGGTTTCAAATTAGACCGTTATACTCTATTTAGTGTTCTTAGAAGTCTTAACTGTCTAGTTTAGCTTTTGGACAACGTTTCGTTAGGTAATGAAGCCAATAGACCAAGTTAAGTTCAAAATTGCACGAAACGAGAAAAACTTATCGATGCATAGAATTGAGCATTCCTAAGGTTTCAAAGTTGACTGTTATACTCTATTTAGTGTTCTTAGAAGTCTTAACTTGCTAGTTTAGCTTTTGGACAAAGTTTCGTTAGGTAAAGAAGCCAATAGACCAAGTTAAGTTCAAAATTGCACGAAACGTGAAAAACTTGTCTATGCATAGAATTGAGCATTCTTAAGGTTTCAAATTGGACCGTTATACTCTATTTAGTGTTCTTAGAAGTCTTAACTTGCTAGTTTAGCTTTTGGACAACGTTTCGTTAGGTAAAGAAGTCAATAGACCAAGTTAAGTTCAAAATTGCACGAAACGAGAAAAACTTTTCTATGCATAGAATTGAGCATTCCTAAGGTTTCAAATTGGACCGTTATACTCTATTTAGGGTTCTTAGAAGTCTTAACTTGCTAGTTTAGCTTTTGGACAACGTTTCGTTAGATAAAGAAGCCAATAGACCAAGTTAAGTTCAAAATTGCACGAAACGTGAAAAACTTGTCTATGCATAGAATTGAGCATTCCTAAGGCATCAAATTGGACCGTTATACTCTATTTAGTGTTCTTAGAAGTCTTAACTTGCTAGTTTAGCTTTTGGATAACGTTTCCTTAGGTAAAGAAGCCATAGACCAAGTTGAGTTCAAAATTGCACAAAACGTGAAAAACTTGTCTATGCATGGAATTGAGCATTCCTAAGGCATCAAATTGGACCGTTATACTCTATTTAGTGTTCTTAGAAGTCTTAACTTGCTAGTTTAGCTTTTGGATAACGTTTCATTAGGTAAAGAAGCCATAGACCAAGTTGAGTTCAAAATTACACAAAACGTGCAAAACTTGTCTATGCATAGAATTGAGCATTCCTAAGGCATCAAATTGGACCGTTATAATCTATTTAGTGTTCTTAGAAGTCTTAACTTGCTAGTTTAGCTTTTGGATAACATTTCGTTAGGAAAAGAAGCCAATAGACCAAGTTAAGTTCAAAATTGCACGAAAGGAGAAAAACTTGTCTATGCATAGAATTGAGCATTCCTAAGGTTTCAAATTGGACCGTTATACTCTATTTAGTGTTCTTAGAAGTCTTAACTTGCTAGTTTAGCTTTTGGACAACGTTTCGTTAGGTAAAGAAGCCAATAGACCAAGTTAAGTTCAAAATTGCACGAAACGAGAAAAACTTGTCTATGCATAGAATCGAGCATTCCTAAGGTTTCAAAGTTGACTGTTATACTCTATTTAGTGTTCTTAGAAGTCTTAACTTGCTAGTTTAGCTTTTGGACAAAGTTTCGTTTGGTAAAGAAGCCAATAGACCAAGTTAAGTTCAAAATTGCACGAAACGTGAAAAACTTTTCTATGCATAGAATTGAGCATTCCTAAGGCATCAAATCGGACCGTTATACTCCATTTAGTGTTCTTAGAAGTCTTAACTTGCTAGTTTAGCTTTTGGACAAAGTTTCGTTAGGTAAAAAAGCCAATAGACCAAGTTAAGTTCAAAATTGCACGAAACGAGAAAAACTTATCTATGCAAAGAATTGAGCATTCCTAAGGTTTCAAATTTGACCGTTATACTCTATTTAGTACTCTTAGAAGTCTTCACTTGCTAGTTTAGCTTTTGGATAACATTACGTTAGGAAAAGAAGCCAATAGACCAAGTTAAGTTCAAAATTACACGAAACGAGAAAAACTTTTCTATGCATAGAATTGAGCATTCCTAAGGTTTCAAATTGGACCGTTATACTCTATTTAGTGTTCTTAGAAGTCTTAACTTGCTAGTTTAGCTTTTGGACAACGTTTCGTTAGATAAAGAAGCCAATAGACCAAGTTAAGTTCAAAATTGAACGAAACGAGAAAAACTTGTCTATGCATAGAATTGAGCATTCCTAAGGTTTCAAAGTTGACTGTTATACTCCATTTAGTGTTCTTAGAAGTCTTAACTTGCTAGTTTAGATTTTTGACAAAGTTTCGTTAGGTAAAGAAGTCAATAGACCAAGTTAAGTTCAAAATTGCACGAAACGTGAAAAACTTGTCTATGCATAGAATTGAGCATTCCTAAGGCATCAAATCGGACCGTTATACTCTATTTAGTGTTCTTAGAAGTCCTAACTTGCTAGTTTAGCTTTTGGACAACGTTTCGTTAGGTAAAGAAGCCATAGACCAAGTTAAGTTCAAAATTGCAGAAAACGTGAAAAACTTGTCTATGCATAGAATTGAGCATTCCTAAGGCATCAAATTGGGCCGTTATACTCTATTTAGTGTTCTTAGAAGTCTTAACTTGCTAGTTTAGTCTCTGGATAACATTTCGTTAGGAAAAGAAGCCAATAGACCAAGTTAAGTTCAAAATTGCACGAAACGAGAAAAACTTATCTATGCAAAGAATTGAGCATTCCTAAGGTTTCAAATTGGACCGTTATACTCTATTTAGTGCTCTTAGAAGTCTTCACTTGCTAGTTTAGCTTTTGGATAACATTACGTTAGGAAAAGAAGCCAATAGACCAAGTTAAGTTCAAAATTGCACGAAACGAGAAAAACTTTTCTATGCATAGAATTAAGCATTCCTAAGGTTTCAAATTGGACCGTTATACTCTATTTAGTGTTCTTAGAAGTCTTAACTTGCTAGTTTAGATTTTGGACAACGTTTCGTTAGATAAAGAAGCCAATAGACCAAGTTAAGTTCAAAATTGCACGAAACGTGAAAAACTTGTCTATGCATAGAATTGAGCATTCCTAAGGCATCAAATTGGACCGTTATACTCTATTTAGTGTTCTTAGAAGTCTTAACTTGCTAGTTTAGCTTTTGGATAACGTTTCGTTAGGTAAAGAAGCCATAGACCAAGTTGAGTTCAAAATTGCACAAAACGTGAAAAACTTGTCTATGGATAGAATTGAGCATTTCTAAGGCATCAAATTGGACCGTTATACTCTATTTAGTGTTCTTAGAAGTCTTAACTCGCTAGTTTAGCTTTTGGATAACATTTCGTTAGGAAAAGAAGCCAATAGACCAAGTTAAATTCAAAATTGCATGAAACAAGAAAAACTTGTCTATGCATAGAATTGAGCATTCCTAAGGTTTCCAATTGGACCGTTATACTCTATTTAGTGTTCTTAGAAGTCTTAACTTGCTAGTTTAGCTTTTGGACAACGTTTCGTTAGGTAAAGAAGCCAATAGACCAAGTTAAGTTCAAAATTGCACGAAACGAGAAAAACTTGTCTATGCATAGAATTGAGCATTCCTAAGGCATCAAATTGGACCGTTATACTCTATTTAGTGTTCTTAGAAGTCTTAACTTGCTAGTTTAGCTTTTGGACAAAGTTTCGTTAGGTAAAGAAGCCAATAGACCAAGTTAAGTTCAAAATTGCACGAAACGAGAAAAACTTTTCTATGCATAGAATTGAGCATTCCTAAGGTTTCAAATTGGACCGTTATACTCTATTTAGTGTTCTTAGAAGTCTTAACTTGCTAGTTTAGATTTTGGACAACGTTTCGTTAGATAAAGAAGCCAATAGACCAAGTTAAGTTCAAAATTGCACGAAACGTGAAAAACTTGTCTATGCATAGAATTGAGCATTCCTAAGGCATCAAATTGGACCGTTATACTCTATTTAGTGTTCTTAGAAGTCTTAACTTGCTAGTTTAGCTTTTGGACAACGTTTCGTTAGGTAAAGAAGCCAATAGACCAAGTTAAGTTCAAAATTGCAAGAAACGAGAAAAACTTATCTATGCATAGAATTGAGCATTCCTATGGTTTCAAAGTTGACTGTTATACTCTATTTCGTGTTCTTAGAAGTCTTAACTTGCTAGTTTAGCTTTTGGACAAAGTTTCGTTAGGTAAAGAAGCCAATAGACCAAGTTAAGTTCAAAATTGCACGAAACGTGAAAAACTTTTCTATGCATAGAATTGAGCATTCCTAAGGCATCAAATCGGACCGTTATACTCCATTTAGTGTTCTTAGAAGTCTTAACTTGCTAGTTTAGCTTTTGGACAAAGTTTCGTTAGGTAAAAAAGCCAATAGACCAAGTTAAGTTCAAAATTGCACGAAACGAGAAAAACTTATCTATGCAAAGAATTGAGCATTCCTAAGGTTTCAAATTGGACCGTTATACTCTATTTAGTACTCTTAGAAGTCTTCACTTGCTAGTTTAGCTTTTGGATAACATTACGTTAGGAAAAGAAGCCAATAGACCAAGTTAAGTTCAAAATTACACGAAACGAGAAAAACTTTTCCTATGCATAGAATTGAGCATTCCTAAGGTTTCAAATTGGACCGTTATACTCTATTTAGTGTTCTTAGAAGTCTTAACTTGCTAGTTTAGCTTTTGGACAACGTTTCGTTAGATAAAGAAGCCAATAGACCAAGTTAAGTTCAAAATTGCACGAAACGAGAAAAACTTGTCTATGCATAGAATTGAGCATTCCTAAGGTTTCAAAGTTGGACTGTTATACTGCTATTTAGTGTTCTTAGAAGTCTTAACTTGCTAGTTTAGATTTTTGGACAAAGTTTCGTTAGGTAAAGAAGTCAATAGACCAAGTTAAGTTCAAAATTGCACGAAACGTGAAAAACTTGTCTATGCATAGAATTGAGCATTCCTAAGGCATCAAATCGGACCGTTATACTCTATTTAGTGTTCTTAGAAGTCTTAACTTGCTAGTTTAGCTTTTGGACAACGTTTCGTTAGGTAAAGAAGCCATAGACCAAGTTAAGTTCAAAATTGCAGAAAACGTGAAAAACTTGTCTATGCATAGAATTGAGCATTCCTAAGGCATCAAATTGGGCCGTTATACTCTATTTAGTGTTCTTAGAAGTCTTAACTCGCTAGTTTAGCTTTTGGATAACATTTCGTTAGGAAAAGAAGCCAATAGACCAAGTTAAATTCAAAATTGCATGAAATGAGAAAAACTTGTCTATGCATAGAATTGAGCATTCCTAAGGTTTCCAATTGGACCGTTATACTCTATTTAGTGTTCTTAGAAGTCTTAACTTGCTAGTTTAGCTTTTGGACAACGTTTCGTTAGGTAAAGAAGCCAATAGACCAAGTTAAGTTCAAAATTGCACGAAACGAGAAAAACTTGTCTATGCATAGAATTGAGCATTCCTAAGGCATCAAATTGGACCGTTATACTCTATTTAGTGTTCTTAGAAGTCTTAACTTGCTAGTTTAGCTTTTGGACAAAGTTTCGTTAGGTAAAGAAGCCAATAGACCAAGTTAAGTTCAAAATTGCACGAAACGAGAAAAACTTGTTTATGCATAGAATTGAGCATTCCTAAGGTTTCAAATTGGACCGTTATACTCTATTTAGTGTTCTTAGAAGTCTTAACTTGCTAGTTTAGATTTTGGACAACGTTTCGTTAGATAAAGAAGCCAATAGACCAAGTTAAGTTCAAAATTGCACGAAACGTGAAAAACTTGTCTATGCATAGAATTGAGCATTCCTAAGGCATCAAATTGGACCGTTATACTCTATTTAGTGTTCTTAGAAGTCTTAACTTGCTAGTTTAGCTTTTGGACAACGTTTCGTTAGGTAAAGAAGCCAATAGACCAAGTTAAGTTCAAAATTGCACGAAACGAGAAAAACTTATCTATGCATAGAATTGAGCATTCCTATGGTTTCAAAGTTGACTGTTATACTCTATTTAGTGTTCTTAGAAGTCTTAACTTGCTAGTTTAGCTTTTGGACAAAGTTTCGTTAGGTAAAGAAGCCAATAGACCAAGTTAAGTTCAAAATTGCACGAAACGTGAAAAACTTGTCTATGCATAGAATTGAGCATTCCTAAGGCATCAAATCGGACCGTTATACTCTATTTAGTGTTCTTAGAAGTCTTAACTTGCTAGTTTAGCTTTTGGACAACGTTTCGTTAGGTAAAGAAGCCATAGACCAAGTTAAGTTCAAAATTACAGAAAACGTGAAAAACTTGTCTATGGATAGAATTGAGCATTCATAAGGCATCAAATTGGACGTTATACTCTATTTAGTGTTCTTAGAATTCTTAACTTGCTAGTTTTGTCTTTGGATAACATTTCGTTAGGAAAAGAAGCCAATAGACCAAGTTAAGTTCAAAATTGCACGAAACGAGAAAAACTTTTGTATGCATAGAATTGAGCATTCCTAAGGTTTCAAAGTTGACTGTTATACTCTATTTAGTTTTCTTAGAAGTCTTAACTTGCTAGTTTAGCTTTTGGACAAAATTTCGTTAGGTAAAGAAGCCAATAGACCAAGTTAAGTTCAAAATTGCACGAAACGTGAAAAACTTGTCTATGCATAGAATTGAGCATTCTTAAGGTTTCAAATTGGACCGTTATACTCTATTTAGGGTTCTTAGAACTCTTAACTTGCTAGTTTAGCTTTTGGACAACGTTTCGTTAGATAAAGAAGCCAATAGACCAAGTTAAGTTCAAAATTGCACGAAACGAGAAAAACTTATCTATGCATAGAATTGAGCATTCCTATGGTTTCAAAGTTGACTGTTATACTCTATTTAGTGTTCTTAGAAGTCTTAACTTGCTAGTTTAGCTTTTGGACAAAGTTTCGTTAGGTAAAGAAGCCAATAGACCAAGTTAAGTTCAAAATTGCACGAAACGTGAAAAACTTGTCTATGCATAGAATTGAGCATTCCTAAGGCATCAAATCGGACCGTTATACTCTATTTAGTGTTCTTAGAAGTCTTAACTTGCTAGTTTAGCTTTTGGACAACGTTTCGTTAGGTGAAAGAAGCCAATAGACCAAGTTAAGTTCAAAATTACAGAAAACGTGAAAAACTTGTCTATGCATAGAATTGAGCATTCCTAAGGCATCAAATTGGACCGTTATACTCTATTTAGTGTTCTTAGAAGTCTTAACTTGCTAGTTTAGTCTTTGGATAACATTTCGTTAGGAAAAGAAGCCAATAGACCAAGTTAAGTTCAAAATTGCACGAAACGAGAAAAACTTTTCTATGCATAGAATTGAGCATTCCTAAGGTTTCAAAGTTGACTGTTATACTCTATTTAGTGTTCTTAGAAGTCTTAACTTGCTAGTTTAGCTTTTGGACAAAATTTCGTTAGGTAAAGAAGCCAATAGACCAAGTTAAGTTCAAAATTGCACGAAACGTGAAAAACTTGTCTATGCATAGAATTGAGCATTCTTAAGGTTTCAAATTGGACCGTTATACTCTATTTAGTGTTCTTAGAAGTCTTAACTTGCTAGTTTAGCTTTTGGACAACGTTTCGTTAGATAAAGAAGCCAATAGACCAAGTTAAGTTCAAAATTGCACGAAACGTGAAAAACTTGTCTATGCATAGAATTGAGCATTCCTAAGGCATCAAATTGGACCGTTATACTCTATTTAGTGTTCTTAGAAGTCTTAACTTGCTAGTTTAGCTTTTGGATAACGTTTCCTTAGGTAAAGAAGCCAATAGACCAAGTTGAAGTTCAAAATTGCACAAAACGTGAAAAACTTGTCTATGCATAGAATTGAGCATTCCTAAGGCATCAAATTGGACCGTTATACTCTATTTAGTGTTCTTAGAAGTCTTAACTTGCTAGTTTAGCTTTTGGATAACGTTTCAGTTAGGTAAAGAAGCCAATAGACCAAGTTGAAGTTCAAAATTACACGAAACGTGCAAAACTTGTCTATGCATAGAATTGAGCATTCCTAAGGCATCAAATTGGACCGTTATAATCTATTTAGTGTTCTTAGAAGTCTTAACTTGCTAGTTTAGCTTTTGGATAACATTTCGTTAGGAAAAGAAGCCAATAGACCAAGTTAAGTTCAAAATTGCACGAAAGGAGAAAAACTTGTCTATGCATAGAATTGAGCATTCCTAAGGTTTCAAAGTTGACTGTTATACTCCATTTAGTGTTCTTAGAAGTCTTAACTTGCTAGTTTAGCTTTTGGACAAAGTTTCGTTAGATAAAAAAGCCAATAGACCAAGTTAAGTTCAAAATTGCACGAAACGTGAAAAACTTGTCTATGCATAGAATTGAGCATTCCTATGGCATCAAATTGGACCGTTATACTCTATTTAGTGTTCTTAGAAGTCTTAACTTGCTAGTTTAGCTTTTGGAAGAACGTTTCGTTAGGTAAAGAAGCCAATAGACCAAGTTAAGTTCAAAATTGCACGAAACGTGAAAAACTTGTCTATGCATAGAATTGAGCATTCCTAAGGCATCAAATTGGACCGTTATACTCTATTTAGTGTTCTTAGAAGTCTTAACTTGCTAGTTTAGTCTTTGGATAACATTTTGTTAGGAAAAGAAGCCAATAGACCAAGTGAAGTTCAAAATTGCACGAAACGAGAAAAACTTGTCTATGCATAGAATTGAGCATTCCTAAGGTTTCAAATTGGACCGTTATACTCTATTTAGTGTTCTTAGAAGTCTTAACTTGCTAGTTTAGCTTTTGGACAACGTTTCGTTAGGTAAAGAAGCCAATAGACCAAGTTAAGTTCAAAATTGCACGAAACGAGAAAAACTTGTCTATACATAGAATCGAGCATTCCTAAGGTTTCAAAGTTGACTGTTATACTCTATTTAGTGTTCTTTGAAGTCTTAACTTGCTAGTTTAGCTTTTGGAAAACGTTTCGTTAGGTAAAGAAGCCAATAGACCAAGTTAAGTTCAAAATTGCACGAAACGAGAAAAACTTGTCTATGCATAGAATTGAGCATTCCTAAGGTTTCAAATTGACCGTTATACTCTATTTAGTGTTCTTAGAAGTCTTAACTTGCTAGTTTAGTCTTTGGATAACATTTCGTTAGGAAAAGAAGCCAATAGACCAAGTTAAGTTCAAAATTGCACGAAACGAGAAAAACTTGTCTATGCATAGAATTGAGCATTCCTAAGGTTTCAAATTGGACCGTTATACTCTATTTAGTGTTCTTAGAAGTCTTAACTTGCTAGTTTAGCTTTTGGATAACATTTCGTTAGGAAAAGAAGCCAATAGACCAAGTTAAGTTCAAAATTGCACGAAACGAGAAAAACTTGTCTATGCATAGAATTGAGCATTCCTAAGGTTTCAAATTGGACCGTTATACTCTATTTAGTGTTCTTAGAAGTCTTAACTTGCTAGTTTAGCTTTTGGACAACGTTTCGTTAGGTAAAGAAGCCAATAGACCAAGTTAAGTTCAAAATTGCACGAAACGTGAAAAACTTGTCTATGCATAGAATTGAGCATTCCTAAGGCATCAAATTGGACCGTTATACTCTATTTAGTGTTCTTAGAAGTCTTAACTTGCTAGTTTAGCTTTTGGATAACGTTTCGTTAGGTAAAGAAGCCATAGACCAAGTTAAGTTCAAAATTGCACAAAACGTGAAAAACTTGTCTATGCATAGAATTGAGCATTCCTAAGGCATCAAATCGGACCGTTATACTCTATTTAGTGTTCTTAGAAGTCTTAACTTGCTAGTTTAGCTTTTGGACAACGTTTCGTTAGGTAAAGAAGCCAATAGACCAAGTTAAGTTCAAAATTGCACGAAACGAGAAAAACTTTTCTATGCATAGAATTGAGCATTCCTAAGGTTTCAAATTCGACCGTTATACTCTATTTAGTGTTCTTAGAAGTCTTAACTTGCTAGTTTAGCTTTTGGACAACGTTTCGTTAGATAAAGAAGCCAATAGACCAAGTTAAGTTCAAAATTGCACGAAACGAGAAAAACTTATCTATGCAAAGAATTGAGCATTCCTAAGGCATCAAATTGGACCGTTATACTCTATTTAGTGTTCTTAGAAGTCTTAACTTGCTAGTTTAGCTTTTGGATAACATTTCGTTAGGAAAAGAAGCCAATAGACCAAGTTAAGTTCAAAATTGCACGAAACGAGAAAAACGTGTCTATGCATAGAATTGAGCATTCCTAAGGTTTCAAATTAGACCGTTATACTCTATTTAGTGTTCTTAGAAGTCTTAACTTGCGAGTTTTGCGTTTGGACAACGTTTCGTTAGGTAAAGAAGCCAATAGACCAAGTTAAGTTCAAAATGCACGAAACGAGAAAAACTTGTCTATGCATAGAATTGAGCATTCCTAAGGTTTCAAAGTTGACAGTTATACTCTATTTAGTGTTCTTAGAAGTCTTAACTTGCTAGTTTAGCTTTTGGACAAAGTTTCGTTAGGTAAAGAAGCCAATAGACCAAGTTAAGTTCAAAATTGCACGAAACGAGAAAAACTTGTCTATGCATAGAATTGAGCATTCCTAAGGCATTCAAATTGGACCGTTATACTCTATTTAGTGTTCTTAGAAGTCTTAACTTGCTAGTTTAGCTTTTGGACAAGGTTTCGTTAGGTAAAGAAGCCAATAGACCAAGTTAAGTTCAAAATTGCACGAAACGTGAAAAACTTGTCTATGCATAGAATTGAGCATTCCTAAGGCATCAAATTGGACCGTTATACTCTATTTAGTGTTCTTAGAAGTCTTAACTTGCTAGTTTAGCCTTTGGACAACGTTTCGTTAGGTAAAGAAGCCATAGACCAAGTTAAGTTCAAAATTGTAGAAAACGTGAAAAACTTGTCTATGCATAGAATTGAGCATTCCTAAGGCATCAAATTGGACCGTTATACTCTATTTAGTGTTCTTAGAAGTCTTAACTTGCTAGTTTAGTCTTTGGATAACATTTTGTTAGGAAAAGAAGCCAATAGACCAAGTGAAGTTCAAAATTGCACGAAACGATAAAAACTTGTCTATGCATAGAATTGAGCATTCCTAAGGTTTCAAATTGGACCGTTATACTCTATTTAGTGTTCTTAGAAGTCTTAACTTGCTAGTTTAGCTTTTGGACAACGTTTCGTTAGGTAAAGAAGCCAATAGACCAAGTTAAGTTCAAAATTGCACGAAACGAGAAAAACTTGTCTATGCATAGAATTGAGCATTCCTAAGGTTTCAAATTGGACTGTTATACTCTATTTAGTGTTCTTAGAAGTCTTAACTTGCTAGTTTAGCTTTTGGACAATGTTTCGTTAGGTAAAGAAGCCCAATAGACCAAGTTAAGTTCAAAATTGCACGAAACGTGAAAAACTTGTCTATGCATAGAATTGAGCATTCCTAAGGCATCAAATCGGACCGTTATACTCTATTTAGTGTTCTTAGAAGTCTTAACTTGCTAGTTTAGCTTTTGGACAACGTTTCGTTAGGTAAAGAAGCCAATAGACCAAGTTAAGTTCAAAATTGCACGAAACGTGAAAAACTTGTCTATGCATAGAATTGAGCATTCCTAAGGCATCAAATTGGACCGTTATACTCTATTTAGTGTTCTTAGAAGTCTTAACTTGCTAGTTTAGTCTTTGGATAACATTTCGTTAGGAAAAGAAGCCAATAGACCAAGTTAAGTTCAAAATTGCACGAAACGAGAAAAACTTGTCTATGCATAGAATTGAGCATTCCTAAGGCATCAAATTGGACCATTATACTCTATTTAGTGCTATTAGAAGTCTTCACTTGCTAGTTTAGCTTTTGGATAACATTACGTTAGGAAAAGAAGCCAATAGACCAAGTTAAGTTCAAAATTGCACGAAACGAGAAAAACTTTTCTATGCATAGAATTGAGCATTCCTAAGGTTTCAAATTGGACCGTTATACTCTATTTAGTGTTCTTAGAAGTCTTAACTTGCTAGTTTAGCTTTTGGACAACCTTTCGTTAGATAAAGAAGCCAATAGACCAAGTAAAGTTCAAAATTGCACGAAACGAGAAAAACTTGTCTATGCATAGAATTGAGCATTCCTAAGGTTTCAAAGTTGACTGCTATACTCCATTTAGTGTTCTTAGAAGTCTTAACTTGCTAGTTTAGATTTTGGACAAAGTTTCGTTAGGTAAAGAAGCCATAGACCAAGTTAAGTTCAAAATTACAGAAAACTTGAAAAACTTGTCTATGCATAGAATTGAGCATTCCTAAGGCATCAAATTGGACCGTTATACTCTATTTAGTGTTCTTAGAAGTCTTAACTTGCTAGTTTAGTCTCTGGATAACATTTCGTTAGGAAAAGAAACCAATAGACCAAGTTAAGTTCAAAATTGCACGAAACGAGAAAAACTTGTCTATGCATAGAATTGAGCATTCCTAAGGTTTCAAATTGGACCGTTATACTCTATTTAGTGTTCTTAGAAGTCTTAACTTGCTAGTTTAGCTTTTGGACAACGTTTCGTTAGGTAAAGAAGCCATAGACCAAGTTAAGTTCAAAATTGCACGAAAACGTGAAAAACTTGTCTATGCATAGAATTGAGCATTCCTAAGGCATCAAATTGGACCGTTATACTCTATTTAGTGCTCTTAGAAGTCTTAACTTGCTAGTTTAGATTTTGGACAACGTTTCGTTAGGATAAAGAAGCCAATAGACCAAGTTAAGTTCAAAATCGCACGAAACGTGAAAAACTTGTCTATGCATAGAATTGAGCATTCCTAAGGCATCAAATTGGACCGTTATACTCTATTTAGTGTTCTTAGAAGTCTTAACTTGCTAGTTTAGCTTTTGGATAACGTTTCGTTAGGTAAAGAAGCCAATAGACCAAGTTAAGTTCAAAATTGCACGAAAACGTGAAAAACTTGTCTATGCATAGAATTGAGCATTCCTAAGGCATCAAATTGGACCGTTATACTCTATTTAGTGTTCTTAGAAGTCTTAACTTGCTAGTTTAGCTTTTGGACAACGTTTCGTTAGGTAAAGAAGCCAATAGACCAAGTTAAGTTCAAAATTGCACGAAACGGGAAAAACTTGTCTATGTATAGAATTGAGCATTCCTAAGGTTTCAAAGTTGACTGTTATACTCTATTTAGTGTTCTTAGAAGTCTTAACTTGCTAGTTTAGCTTTTGGAGAACGTTTCGTTAGGAAAAGAAGCCAATAGACCAAGTTAAGTTCAAAATTGCACGAAACGAGAAAAACTTGTCAATGCATAGAATTGAGCATTCCTAAGGTTTCAAATTGGACCGTTATACTCTATTTAGTGTTCTTAGAAGTCTTAACTTGCTAGTTTAGTCTCTTGGATAACATTTCGTTAGGAAAAGAAGCCAATAGACCAAGTTAAGTTCAAAATTGCACGAAACGAGGAAAAACTTAGTCTATGCATAGAATTGAGCATTCCTAAGGTTTCAAATTGGACCGTTATACTCTATTTAGTGTTCTTAGAAGTCTTAACTTGCTAGTTTAGCTTTTGGACAACCGTTTCGTTAGGATAAAGAAGCCAATAGACCAAGTAAGTTCAAAATTGCACGAAACGAGAAAAACTTGTCTATGCATAGAATTGAGCATTCCTAAGGTTTCAAAGTTGACCTGCTTATACTCTATTTAGTGTTCTTAGAAGTCTTAACTTGCTAGTTTAGATTTTGGACAAAGTTTCGTTAGGTAAAGAAGCCATAGACCAAGTTAAGTTCAAAATTACAGAAAACTTGAAAAACTTGTCTATGCATAGAATTGAGCATTCCTAAGGCATCAAATTGGACCGTTATACTCTATTTAGTGTTCTTAGAAGTCTTAACTTGCTAGTTTAGTCTCTGGATAACATTTCGTTAGGAAAAGAAACCAATAGACCAAGTTAAGTTCAAAATTGCACGAAACGAGAAAAACTTATCTATGCATAGAATTGAGCATTCCTAAGGTTTCAAATTGGACCGTTATACTCTATTTAGTGTTCTTAGAAGTCTTAACTTGCTAGTTTAGCTTTTGGACAACGTTTCGTTAGGTAAAGAAGCCATAGACCAAGTTAAATTCAAAATTGCAGAAAACGTGAAAAACTTGTCTATGGATAGAATTGAGCATTCCTAAGGCATCAAATTGGACCGTTATACTCTATTTAGTGTTCTTAGAAGTCTTAACTTGCTAGTTTAGATTTTGGACAACGTTTCGTTAGATAAAGAAGCCAATAGACCAAGTTAAGTTCAAAATCGCACGAAACGTGAAAAACTTGTCTATGCATAGAATTGAGCATTCCTAAGGCATCAAATTGGACCGTTATACTCTATTTAGTGTTCTTAGAAGTCTTAACTTGCTAGTTTAGCTTTTGGATAACGTTTCATTAGGTAAAGAAGCCATAGACCAAGTTGAGTTCAAAATTGCAGAAAACGTGAAAAACTTGTCTATGCATAGAATTGAGCATTCCTAAGGCATCAAATTGGACCGTTATACTCTATTTAGTGTTCTTAGAAGTCTTAACTTGCTAGTTTAGCTTTTGGACAACGTTTCGTTAGGTAAAGAAGCCAATAGACCAAGTTAAGTTCAAAATTGCACGAAACGGGAAAAACTTGTCTATGTATAGAATTGAGCATTCCTAAGGTTTCAAAGTTGACTGTTATACTCTATTTAGTGTTCTTAGAAGTCTTAACTTGCTAGTTTAGCTTTTGGAGAACGTTTCGTTAGGAAAAGAAGCCAATAGACCAAGTTAAGTTCAAAATTGCACGAAACGAGAAAAACTTGTCAATGCATAGAATTGAGCATTCCTAAGGTTTCAAATTGGACCGTTATACTCTATTTAGTGTTCTTAGAAGTCTTAACTTGCTAGTTTAGTCTCTGGATAACATTTCGTTAGGAAAAGAAACCAATAGACCAAGTTAAGTTCAAAATTGCACGAAACGAGAAAAACTTATCTATGCATAGAATTGAGCATTCCTAAGGTTTCAAATTGGACCGTTATACTCTATTTAGTGTTCTTAGAAGTCTTAACTTGCTAGTTTAGCTTTTGGACAACCTTTCGTTAGATAAAGAAGCCAATAGACCAAGTAAAGTTCAAAATTGCACGAAACGATGAAAAACTTGTCTATGCATAGAATTGAGCATTCCTAAGGTATTCAAATTGGACTGCTATACTCTATTTAGTGTTCTTAGAAGTCTTAACTTGCTAGTTTAGATTTTGGACAAAGTTTCGTTAGGTAAAGAAGCCATAGACCAAGTTAAGTTCAAAATTACAGAAACTTGAAAAACTTGTCTATGCATAGAATCGAGCATTCCTAAGGCATCAAATTGGACCGTTATACTCTATTTAGTGTTCTTAGAAGTCTTAACTTGCTAGTTTAGTCTTCTGGATAACAGTTTCGTTAGGTAAAGAAGCCAATAGACCAAGTTAAGTTCAAAATTGCACGAAACGAGAAAAACTTGTCTATGCATAGAATTGAGCATTCCTAAGGTTCAAATTGGACCGTTATACTCTATTTAGTGTTCTTAGAAGTCTTAACTTGCTAGTTTAGCTTTTGGACAACGTTTCGTTAGGTAACGAAGCCATAGACCAAGTTAAGTTCAAAATTGCAGAAAACGTGAAAAACTTGTCTATGGATAGAATTGAGCATTCCTAAGGCATCAAATTGGACCGTTATACTCTATTTAGTGTTCTTAGAAGTCTTAACTTGCTAGTTTAGCTTTTGGACAACGTTTCGTTAGATAAAGAAGCCAATAGACCAAGTTAAGTTCAAAATTGCACGAAACGTGAAAAACTTGTCTATGCATAGAATTGAGCATTCCTAAGGCATCAAATTGGACCGTTATACTCTATTTAGTGTTCTTAGAAGTCTTAACTTGCTAGTTTAGCTTTTGGATAACGTTTCGTTAGGTAAAGAAGCCATAGACCAAGTTGAGTTCAAAATTGCACAAAACGTGAAAAACTTGTCTATGCATAGAATTGAGCATTCCTAAGGCATCAAATTGGACCGTTATACTCTATTTAGTGTTCTTAGAAGTCTTAACTTGCTAGTTTAGCTTTTGGAGAACGTTTCGTTAGGAAAAGAAGCCAATAGACCAAGTTAAGTTCAAAATTGCACGACACGAGAAAAACTTGTCAATGCATAGAATTGAGCATTCCTAAGGTTTCAAATTGGACCGTTATACTCTATTTAGTGTTCTTAGAAGTCTTAACTTGCTAGTTTAGCTTTTGGACAACGTTTCGTTAGGTAAAGAAGCCAATAGACCAAGTTAAGTTCAAAATTGCACGAAACGAGAAAAACTTGTCTATGCATAGAATTGAGCATTCCTAAGGTTTCAAAGTTGACTGTTATACTCTATTTAGTGTTCTTAGAAGTCTTAACTTGCTAGTTTAGCTTTTGGACAAAGTTTCGTTAGGTAAAGAAGCCAATAGACCAAGTTAAGTTCAAAATTCCACGAAACGAGAAAAACTTGTCTATGCATAGAATTGAGCATTCCTAAGGTTTCAAAGTTGACTGTTATACTCTATTTAGTGTTCTTAGAAGTCTTAACTTGCTAGTTTAGCTTTTGGACAAAGTTTCGTTAGGAAAAAAAGCCAATAGACCAAGTTATGTTCAAAATTGCACGAAACGTGAAAACTTGTCTATGCATAGAATTGAGCATTCCAAAGGAATCAAATTGGACCGTTATACTCTATTTAGTGTTCTTAGAAGTCTTAACTTGCTAGTTTAGCTTTTGGACAACGTTTCGTTAGGTAAAGAAGCCATAGACCAAGTTAAGTTCAAAATTGCAGAAAACGTGAAAAACTTGTCTATGCATAGAATTGAGCATTCCTAAGGCATCAAATTGGGCCGTTATACTCTATTTAGTGTTCTTAGAAGTCTTAACTTGCTAGTTTAGTCTCTGGATAACATTTCGTTAGGAAAAGAAGCCAATAGACCAAGTTAAGTTCAAAATTGCACGAAACGAGAAAAACTTATCTATGCAAAGAATTGAGCATTCCTAAGGTGTTAAATTGGACCGTTATACTCTATTTAGTGCTCTTAGAAGTCTTCACTTGCTAGTTTAGCTTTTGGATAACATTACGTTAGGAAAAGAAGCCAATAGACCAAGTTAAGTTCAAAATTGCACGAAACGAGAAAAACTTTTCTATGCATAGAATTGAGCATTCCTAAGGTTTCAAATTGGACCATTATACTCTATTTAGTTTTCTTAGAAGTCTTAACTTGCTAGTTTAGATTTTGGACAACGTTTCGTTAGATACAGAAGCCAATAGACCAAGTTAAGTTCAAAATTGCACGAAACGTGAAAAACTTGTCTATGCATAGAATTGAGCATTCCTAAGGCATCAAATTGGACCGTTATACTCTATTTAGTGTTCTTAGAAGTCTTAACTTGCTAGTTTAGCTTTTGGACAACGTTTCGTTAGGTAAAGAAGCCAATAGACCAAGTTAAGTTCAAAATTGCACGAAACGAGAAAAACTTGTCTATGCATAGAATTGAGCATTCCTAAGGTTCAAATTGGACCTGTTATACTCTATTTAGTGTTCTTAGAAGTCTTAACTTGCTAGTTTAGCTTTTGGACAAAGTTTCGTTAGGATAAAGAAGCCAATAGACCAAGTTAAGTTCAAAATTGCACGAAACGTGAAAAACTTGTCTATGCATAGAATTGAGCATTCCTAAGGCATCAAATCTGGACCGTTATACTCTATTTAGTGTTCTTAGAAGTCTTAACTTGCTAGTTTAGCTTTTGGACAACGTTTCGTTAGGTAAAGAAGCCATAGACCAAGTTAAGTTCAAAATTGCACGAAACGTGAAAAACTTGTCTATGCATAGAATTGAGCATTCCTAAGGCATCAACTTGGACCGTTATACTCTATTTAGTGTTCTTAGAAGTCTTAACTTGCTAGTTTAGCTTTTGGATAACAGTTTCGTTAGGAAAAGAAGCCAATAGACCAAGTTAAGTTCAAAATTGCACGAAACGAGAAAAACTTGTCTATGCATAGAATTGAGCATTCCTAAGGCATCAAATTGGACCAGTTATACTCTATTTAGTGTCTTAGAAGTCTTAACTTGCTAGTTTAGCTTTTGGATAACATTTCGTTCAGGAAAAGAAGCCAATAGACCAAGTTAAGTTCAAAATTGCACGAAACGAGAAAAACTTGTCTATGCATAGAATTGAGCATTCCTAAGGTTTCAAATTGGACCGTTATACTCTATTTAGTGTTCTTAGAAGTCTTAACTTGCTAGTTTTGCTTTTGGACAACGTTTCGTTAGGTAAAGAAGCCAATAGACCAAGTTAAGTTCAAAATTGCACGAAACGAGGAAA
The DNA here is from genome assembly GCF_013401445.1 of Tripterygium wilfordii. NCBI lineage: Eukaryota > Viridiplantae > Streptophyta > Magnoliopsida > Celastrales > Celastraceae > Tripterygium > Tripterygium wilfordii. Next base: position 5,380 of record NW_024056360.1, on the reverse strand, counting down.
AACTTGTCTATGCATAGAATTGAGCATTCCTAAGGTTTCAAAGTTGGACTGCTTATACTCCTATTTAGTGTTCTTAGAAGTCTTAAATTGCTAGTTTAGCTTTTGGACAAAGTTTCGTTAGGTAAAGAAGCCAATAGACCAAGTTAAGTTCAAAATTGCACGAAACGTGAAAAACTTGTCTATGCATAGAATTGAGCATTCCTAAGGCATCAAATTGGACCGTTATACTCTATTTAGTGTTCTTAGAAGTCTTAACTTGCTAGTTTAGCTTTTGGATAACAGTTTCGTTAGGAAAAGAAGCCAATAGACCAAGTTCCGTTCAAAATTACAAGAAACGAGAAAAACTTGTCTATGCATAGAATTGAGCATTCCTAAGGTTTCAAATTGGACCGTTATACTCTATTTAGTGTTCTTAGAAGTCTTAACTTGCTAGTTTTGCTTTTGGACAACGTTTCGTTAGGTAAAGAAGCCAATAGACCAAGTTAAGTTCAAAATTGCACGAAAACGTGAAAAACTTGTCTATGCATAGAATTGAGCATTCCTAAGGCATCAAATTGGACCGTTATACTCTATTTAGTGTTCTTAGAAGTCTTAACTTGCTAGTTTAGCTTTTGGACAACGTTTCGTTAGGATAAAGAAGCCAATAGACCAAGTTAAGTTCAAAATTGCACGAAACGTGGAAAAACTTGTCTATGGATAGAATTGAGCATTCCTAAGGCATCAAATTGGACCGTTATACTCTATTTAGTGTTCTTAGAAGTCTTAACTTGCTAGTTTAGCTTTTGGATAACGTTTCGTTAGGTAAAGAAGCCATAGACCAAGTTGAGTTCAAAATTGCACAAAACGTGAAAAACTTGTCTATGCATAGAATTGAGCATTCCTAAGGCATCAAATTGGACCGTTATACTCTATTTAGTGTTCTTAGAAGTCTTAACTTGCTAGTTTAGCTTTTGGACAACGTTTCGTTAGGTAAAGAAGCCAATAGACCAAGTTAAGTTCAAAATTGCACGAAACGGGAAAAACTTGTCTATGCATAGAATTGAGCATTCCTAAGGTTTCAAAGTTGACTGTTATACTCTATTTAGTGTTCTTAGAAGTCTTAACTTGCTAGTTTAGCTTTTGGAGAACGTTTCGTTAGGAAAAGAAGCCAATAGACCAAGTTAAGTTCAAAATTGCACGAAACGAGAAAAACTTGTCAATGCAAAGAATTGAGCATTCCTAAGGTTTCAAATTGGACCGTTATACTCTATTTAGTGTTCTTAGAAGTCTTAACTTGCTAGTTTAGCTTTTGGACAACGTTTCGTTAGGTAAAGAAGCCAATAGACCAAGTTAAGTTCAAAATTGCACGAAACGAGAAAAACTTGTCTATGCATAGAATTGAGCATTCCTAAGGTTTCAAAGTTGACTGTTATACTCTATTTAGTGTTCTTAGAAGTCTTAACTTGCTAGTTTAGCTTTTGGACAAGTTTCGTTAGGTAAAGAAGCCAATAGACCAAGTTAAGTTCAAAATTGCCACGAAACGAGAAAAACTTGTCTATGCATAGAATTGAGCATTCCTAAGGTTTCAAAGTTGACTGTTATACTCTATTTAGTGTTCTTAGAAGTCTTAACTTGCTAGTTTAGCTTTTGGACAATGTTTCGTTAGGAAAGAAGCCAATAGACCAAGTTAAGTTCAAAATTGCACGAAACGTGAAAAACTTGTCTATGCATAGAATTGAGCATTCCTAAGGCATCAAATTGGACCGTTATACTCTATTTAGTGTTCTTAGAAGTCTTAACTTGCTAGTTTAGCTTTTGGACAACGTTTCGTTAGGTAAAGAAGCCAATAGACCAAGTTAAGTTCAAAATTGCAGAAACGTGAAAAACTTGTCTATGCATAGAATTGAGCATTCCTAAGGCATCAAATTGGACCGTTATACTCTATTTAGTGTTCTTAGAAGTCTTAACTTGCTAGTTTAGCTTTTGGACAACGTTTCGTTAGGTAAAGAAGCCAATAGACCAAGTTAAGTTCAAAATTGCACGAAACGAGAAAAACTTGTCTATGCATAGAATTGAGCATTCCTAAGGTATTCAAATTGGACCTGTTATACTCTATTTAGTGTTCTTAGAAGTCTTAACTTGCTAGTTTAGCTTTTGGATAACGTTTCGTTAGGAAAAGAAGCCAATAGACCAAGTTAAGTTCAAAATTGCACGAAACGAGAAAAACTTGTCTATGCATAGAATTGAGCATTCCTAAGGTATCAAATTGGACCGTTATACTCTATTTAGTGTTCTTAGAAGTCTTAACTTGCTAGTTTAGCTTTTGGACAACGTTTCGTTAGGTAAAGAAGCCAATAGACCAAGTTAAGTTCAAAATTGCACGAAACGAGAAAAACTTGTCTATGCATAGAATTGAGCATTCCTAAGGTTCAAAGTTGACCTGTTATACTCTATTTAGTGTTCTTAGAAGTCTTAACTTGCTAGTTTAGCTTTTGGACAAAGTTTCGTTAGGTAAAGAAGCCAATAGACCAAGTTAAGTTCAAAATTGCACGAAACGTGAAAAACTTGTCTATGCATAGAATTGAGCATTCCTAAGGCATCAAATTGGACCGTTATACTCTATTTAGTGTTCTTAGAAGTCTTAACTTGCTAGTTTAGCTTTTGGACAATGTTTCGTTAGGTAAAGAAGCCATAGACCAAGTTAAGTTCAAAATTGCACGAAACGTGAAAAACTTGTCTATGCATAGAATTGAGCATTCCTAAGGCATCAAATTGGACCGTTATACTCTATTTAGTGTTCTTAGAAGTCTTAACTTGCTAGTTTAGCTTTTGGACAACGTTTCGTTAGGTAAAGAAGCCAATAGACCAAGTTAAGTTCAAAATTGCACGAAACGTGAAAAACTTGTCTATGCATAGAATTGAGCATTCCTAAGGCATCAAATTGGACCGTTATACTCTATTTAGTGTTCTTAGAAGTCTTAACTTGCTAGTTTAGTCTTTGGATAACATTTCGTTAGGAAAAGAAGCCAATAGACCAAGTTAAGTTCAAAATTGCACGAAACGAGAAAAACTTGTCTATGCATAGAATTGAGCATTCCTAAGGCATCAAATTGGACCGTTATACTCTATTTAGTGTTCTTAGAAGTCTTAACTTGCTAGTTTAGCTTTTGGATAACATTTCGTTAGGAAAAGAAGCCAATAGACCAAGTTAAGTTCAAAATTGCACGAAACGAGAAAAACTTGTCTATGCATAGAATTGAGCATTCCTAAGGTTTCAAATTGGACCGTTATACTCTATTTAGTGTTCTTAGAAGTCTTAACTTGCTAGTTTAGCTTTTGGACAACGTTTCGTTAGGTAAAGAAGCCAATAGACCAAGTTAAGTTCAAAATTGCACGAAACGAGAAAAACTTTTCTATGCATAGAATTGAGCATTCCTAAGGATTCAAATTTGACCGTTATACTCTATTTAGTGTTCTTAGAAGTCTTAACTTGCTAGTTTAGCTTTTGGACAACGTTTCGTTAGGTAAAGAAGCCAATAGACCAAGTTAATGTTCAAAATTGCACGAAACGTGAAAAACTTGTCTATGCATAGAATTGAGCATTCCTAAGGATCAAATTGGACCGTTATACTCTATTTAGTGTTCTTAGAAGTCTTAACTTGCTAGTTTAGCTTTTGGACAACGTTTCGTTAGGTAAAGAAGCCAATAGACCAAGTTAAGTTCAAAATTGCACGAAACGTGAAAAACTTGTCTATGCATAGAATTGAGCATTCCTAAGGCATCAAATTGGACCGTTATACTCTATTTAGTGTTCTTAGAAGTCTTAACTTGCTAGTTTAGTCTTCTGGATAACATTTCGTTAGGAAAAGAAGCCAATAGACCAAGTTAAGTTCAAATTGCACGAAACGAGAAAAACTTGTCTATGCATAGAATTGAGCATTCCTAAGGTTTCAAATTGGACCGTTATACTCTATTTAGTGTTCTTAGAAGTCTTCACTTGCTAGTTTAGCTTTTGGACAACGTTTACGTTAGGAAAAGAAGCCAATAGACCAAGTTAAGTTCAAAATTGCACGAAACGATGAAAAACTTGTCTATGCATAGAATTGAGCATTCCTAAGGTTTCAAATTGGACCGTTATACTCTATTTAGTGTTCTTAGAATTCTTAACTTGCTAGTTTAGCTTTTGGACAACGTTTCGTTAGGTAAAGAAGCCAATAGACCAAGTTAAGTTCAAAATTGCACGAAGCGTGAAAAACTTGTCTATGCATAGAAGTGAGCATTTCTAAGGCATCAAATTGGACCGTTATACTCTATTTAGTGTTCTTAGAAGTCTTAACTTGCTAGTTTAGCTTTTGGACAATGTTTCGTTAGGTAAAGAAGCCATAGACCAAGTTAAGTTCAAAATTGCACGAAACGAGAAAAACTTGTCTATGCATAGAATTGAGCATTCCTAAGACATCAAATTGGAAGGTTATACTCTATTTAGTGTTCTTAGAAGTCTTAACTTGCTAGTTTAGCTTTTGGATAACATTTCGTTAGGAAAAGAAGCCAATAGACCAAGTTAAGTTCAAAATTGCGCGAAACGACAAAAACTTGTCTATGCATAGAAGTGAGTATTCCTAAGGTTTCAAATTGGACGTTATACTCTATTTAGTGTTCTTAGAATTCTTAACTTGGTAGTTTAGCTTTTGGACAACGATTTCGTTAGGTAAAGAAGCCAATAGACCAAGTTAAGTTCAAAATTGCACGAAACGATGAAAAACTTGTCTATGCATAGAATTGAGCATTCCTAAGGTTTCAAATTGGACCGTTATACTCTATTTAGTGTTCTTAGAAGTCTTAACTTGCTAGTTTAGCTTTTGGACAACGTTTCGTTAGATAAAGAAGCCAATAGACCAAGTTAAGTTCAAAATTGCACGAAACGATGAAAAACTTGTCTATGCATAGAATTGAGCATTCCTAAGGCATCAAATTGGACCGTTATACTCTATTTAGTGTTTCTTAGAAGTCTTAACTTGCTAGTTTAGCTTTTGGACAACGTTTCGTTAGGTAAAGAAGCCATAGACCAAGTAAGTTCAAAATTGCCGAAAACGTAGAAAAACTTGTCTATGCATAGAATTGAGCATTCCTAAGGCATCAAATTGGACCGTTATACTCTATTTAGGTTCTTAGAAGTCTTAACTGCTAGTTTAGCTTTTGGACAACGTTTCGTTAGGTAAAGAAGCCAATAGACCAAGTTAAGTTCAAAATTGCACGAAACGAGGAAAAACTTGTCTCATGCATAGAATTGAGCTGTCCTAGGCAATTCAAATTAGACCGTTATACTCTATTTAGTGTTCTTAGAAGTCTTAACTTGCTAGTTTTGCGTTTGGACACGTTTCGTTAGGTAAAGAAGCCAATA